>NC_090172.1:50799309-50959309 GCF_024679245.1 Pseudorasbora parva
TTTTGGCCCTTCATAGGAAAAAGTTTGGGCACCCCTGATCTAGATAGTGTGGTAAAAGTATATAAATGGCTGAAAACTATTACCATTTTAGTCTTTAAGCAGCCTTATCTTGTCTAAATTATGCCTTTATTGTGAATGTGATTTTAAACAGTGATTCTATATTCTGGGACCAGGAAATGACTGAAATAGTTATAGTGTATAAAATTTTCCCAAGACGCACAAAAGTATGAACCTGGCGTCCTCCATTATTTTTGACAACAAAGCACCGGAACACAACAAGCTCGTAATCACGACTTCTGAAGTGGGAAGTAGGACATTTCCGACAGCATGTGAAGGCAGCATAAAGCGGCATCTCTTGTGAATGTTTATGATGTGCCCATTGATCACACATGGTGAATAATAGAGTACTGCCTGTATGGTTTATGCATGTTTGTAGGCCACAACCCGGAAGCCAGTTACATGTTAGAACTTCCAGCTCCTTCCTGAGGAGGTACGTTTTTTAGTTTTTTTTTTAAATGCTTGAAAAAATGTCAGTGGTTAACTCTAACTCAAAATTATTTTCTGATATTTAACCTTTAAATGGTTAGTTTACCTAAAAATGAAAATTCTGTCATTAATTACTTACCCTATTGTGGTTTGACAGCCTTAAGACTTCCGTTCATCCTCGGAACACAAATGAAAATTATTTTTGTTGAAATCCGATGGCTCAGCAAGGCCTTCATTGACACTAATGTCATTTCCTCTCTCAAGACCCATAAAGGTTCTAAAGACGTTGTTACAAAACCCATCTCACTACAGTTGTTCTACAATCATTTTATGACGTGATGAGAGTAGTTTTGTGAGCAAAATTTTTTTAATAACGATTTATATAGTGATGGGCCGATTTCAAAACTTTTTTCGAAAAGTTTCGAACTGTTATGAATCAGCTTATTGATTCATGATTCGGATCGTGTGTCAAACTGCCAAACTGCTGAAAGCACGTGACATTGGCGATCTGAATCATGAATCGTTACACTGATTCATAACGGTTCGAAACTTTGTTTTGAAATCGGCCCATCACTATATGTCGTTATTTAGGTTTTTTTTGCACACAAAAACTATTCTCATCTAGCCTGACAAGCCAGACCCACATCAAGATGTTTGGTCTGGAAACTCACCATAGACAGGGCTCAATCCGAGGGGCGGGATAAACGGTTGTCTTTCAAACTCCCTCTGCACGCGAAAGGATAGCGCTACACCAAGCAGAGCAACGAAGGTGAAACAGAGCTCGCTGACAGATTAAACATTTGGCGTATCCGGTAGGCTAAACTCCGAACACATCTTCTCTTTTTAAGAATGACTTCAGTGCCGTTCTTTGTTCTTTTCTCAGAGAAAAGCTTAACTTCAAGTCTTCCAGAATCGCAGTCAAAGCTGATTCGAATGGCCCCGCCCGCCGACTCTATACATGATGTGATTGGCCCGTCCAGATTGTGAGGAATACAGCTCAGAAGGGTATTGAGAGTTCCTAGACGACACTTGCGGGCAGATTAAATTTGCTGCCGCTAGGGTGCGTCTAGATTTCTAGGCTAATTCTCATCGACTATAACTAACAGTTATTGGTGTTCTACTGCCACTAGTGGTCATTTTAGCCAGATTTTTTTTGGAACAAGTTTTCGTAATTTTGCAAAAATGTAGTTAAGGCACAATATTCCAATGAGCTAAAGTCTTTTTACCATAAAACAATTTGTTAATAAAGTCCTGTAATATTTGTCAAGCTCTAAAAACGAGCTTCCACAGAAAAAAACTGCATATGGGTTTGAAATGAGGGTGCATTAAATGTGACAAAAATATCTGTTTTGATGTTTTTTTTTTCTGTCTTTTTTGTTTTTTCAAATAGCCCTTTAAATCCAGCTATAAAGCTGCTTTATGTTGCTGTATCTGAGTGCTGAAAAGCTGTTGTGATTGGGTTTGTCATTGGTATACAAGGCAGGATTTTCACTTATCTGAAGCCAATACTCCAGTCTCTCACTCCTTTTTCTTTCTGTCTTTTTTAATTAAGCTTGGGCGATGCTTGTAGCGTACTGGCAGATCTGTGATGTGCTTTGTGGGTTTCTGTTCCCGTGATGTGTGTGTCAAAGGTGTTTACTGTGCACATGCTATTTATCATGCATTAACGTGTTTGGTATTTTTTGCTTAATCTTAACGATGATTTAAATCTTTCTAATGTGAGAATAATTAGCTTGCGTGCCTTCCTCCCAGGAGGATTTGCAACTTCCTTGGAATTATTTTCTCATTAACTCAAGTGTTTTTACTGAACCTGAACCTGAAATTTTCTGACCCCAGCTCATGCTTAATTTTTAAATGATGAGATTCTAAACTAAGCATCTGGTGACAGATCCAGCTGGTTGAGGTGATATGGAAAAGAGTGTGTTCAACCAAAGACATTATATACAGTATAGGAAGAGGGTTCACTCTAATTACTTATGGATGGGAGAAAGTGCGATATGGCGAATAAGCCCCACCTTCTTAATGAAAGTGCCAATCGTTGATTAGTAAAGTCATTGTGTCACTGCAGCTGCCATTAAAAGCTCCAGCTGCTATAGAATCTATCTATCTATCTATCTATCTATCTATCTATCTATCTATCTATCTATCTATCTATCTATCTATCTATCTATCTATCTATCTATCTATCTATCTATCTATCTATCTATCTATCTATCTATCTGTCTGTCTGTCTGTCTGTCTGTCTGTCTGTCTGTCTGTCTGTCTGTCTGTCTGTCTGTCTGTCTATCTATCTATCGCTCTATCTATTGTTCTATGTACTACGTTCTGTTGTTATATTTATCTATCATTCTACTTAATTGGAATTTAAAAGTCATTCTCAATTCAGTTATAAATGTTACACATTTTTTGTTACTCAATTAGATACTTGATTTAGAATGTCTCTCAGCACCTCTGAAATTAAGTGTTTTTTTTCTATTACACCATGCCCATAGGACTAAAAAGCCATTCATTTCTAATGAGATCCTGGTTATTAATTATGGTCCACTTCCTGGTACTTTTAAGTAAATGTCTCAGCCGCATGTTGGATCAGCAGACAACAATCTGATCCAGCTGACGCCTGTTTACACACCAGTGCTAAAGCGATTAGAGATGAAGATCATCAAAATATGGATTGCGTCCAGCACTGAAGCGCTGGATGATTTGGCTGCAAAAAGACTGTTTGCACTGAAAAGGCATGTGATGGTTAAGAGGTCATGATTTATAACTGTTCAGTGAACTCATCTGAAAGCTGATCTGGCCTCTGACACGGAGGTGTTTAGACATTTTCACCAGCTTTTCAGAGAGACTGAAAATAAAAGATGAATATATTGGATCCGTAATGTTGCAAGCTCACAAGTGTGTTTTACAATGCGTTTACTAATGTGACGATTGCTTTGTCTGTTACAGTTTGCTTGATATGTACTGTCATAGTGTGATAGTTGTGATTTGCTGTTATTTCGCTTATTTTCGAGTGAATTTTGGGGATTTTCGGCTTTCTTCTGTAATGTGTTACTGTGGTGTTTGTGTTACAGTGTAATTAGCAATTCGTTTAATTAACTTTAGGGTGGGTTGCACCAATAAGGTTTCAATTAAGCAGTTTTACTATAATCTAGGATTTGTTGATATGGGTGTTATTTTAAATTGAGTTGTTGCACCACTTAATTTTAAACAGATTAATTATTCAGTAAAACCGTTAGAATTATGTAGTTGATCAAGCAGCACAAGCGGAGGGTGAACCGATGGCAGGCTAAAAAATCCTTATTTGTGCAACCCTTAAAGTGCCGAAATGTGCTAAAACAGTGATATTAAAAGATCAAATTCAGTTTATACATTTTTTTATGATGTAGCCTACCCTACATACCCAGAATGAACCCAGAATATGAACGCCACACATTTTGTTTATAATAGGTTTCAATGGGGGGGGGGGGGGGGGGACGCTTAACGAGAAACCTTGTGTTGCACATATATTCTGTGTTTATCTGATTTCCTGTATAAAGTACCGGTATGCATAATCAATAAGGTGTATATTGAATTTGGTCTTTTAATATCACTGTCTTGCTGCATTAAAACTGACTACAAACCTGGTAAAAATGACTGGTGGGCTACGGAGGAAAGCCTTGTTTTGCCCTCCAGACGGGCCTGTGCGTCATGTGAAAAATATGAATCTTTCACATCGCTGGCCAATGTTTGAAAAATGTAACAACATATTTTTCAACACCGTACGTTTTAAAAAACAACAATTCCATGTGTATAATGGCAGTGATATTAAAATGATTTTAATATTTTAAATAGCCAGTCATAGCAATGGGTGTTGAAGTTTTGAATGTGGTACCCTCATCAAAAGTAATATTAGGCCTGTTTCATTGCGAGGGTCAAAAACAGGATAGCCTATTACTTCTAAATTATGATGTCTTTGATGTAAAAATCTTGATAACACTAGAAGTGCACCTCGGAGAACAGTATAAAATAAAGAAATGCAGTTCACAATCCCTTTAATATAATGCATCCTCGTATGCTCATTATTGCATGCGTTGATTGACATGACAGAGTGGCAGTTTAAAAGGCACTATAGGAGTCTCTGCCAGTCAAACTACTTTACTGTGAAGTGTAAAGTAGTTACACTTTTGTTAGTTACAGGTTTGGAGACAGGAAGGGACAGGAGGAGGAGCTAGAGGTAGCAGAGCTGAAGATGTTGAGGTTCTCTTTGGGAGTGACGAGGATGGATAGGATCAGGAATGAGTACATCGGAGGGACAGCACACGGGAGATGTTTTGGAGATAAAGTTAGAGAGGCCAGGTTGAGATGGTTTGGACATGTTCAGAGGAGGGAGAGTATGAATATATCGGTAAAAGGATGCTGAGGTTAAAGCTGCCAGGCAGGAGGTCGAGAGGAAGACCAAAAAGGAGGTTTATGGATGTAGTGAAGGAGGACATGAAAGGTAGTCGGTCTGAGAGAAGAGGATACAGAGGATAGGACTAGATGGAGGCAGATTTTTCGCTGTGGCGACCCTGAAGGGAACAGCCGAAAGAAAAAGAAGAATAGGACATTTAAGGGGTTTTTTGGGGTGATAAAAGGATGTATTCATTTTTTGATAAAAAATATAGTAAAAACAGTAATATTGTGAAATATTATAACAATTTAAAAATGATTTTCTAATCAGATAAATGTTCCTGTCTTCAGTGTCACATTATCCTTCAGAAAACATTCTAATATAATGATTTACTGCTCAAGAAACATTACTTGTTATGAATGTTGAAAACAGTTGTGTAAAAGGTAATGCGTTTTTTTGGGTAACATTATACATGTCGAATGAACAATCGAATGTGCTTGCTGAATAAAAATATTGCTTTTAGAAATGAACCTGCAAAAATGATAGCCTCCAAATAGGTTTTCTAAGTGGTTGCTTCCCTATTTTGCCTCATTCTTCTGCCATGGTTTAGACAAGCAGTCCTGTCTCAGACTCACGCCATCAGCTGACCCAAAAGTTGGCACGTTAAATTGCCATCAGATAGGCACATGCTGTAGCATTTCTATTTATGGTATTTTTCCATTTATCTGCAATCTAGACATTTGAAAATGGAAAAAAAAATTATGTCCAGAGAAGAATTTATTGGTGTTGTTTGTGTATCATATATTGTCTTTTCCGTGTCACTGAAGCGTTGTGTATTGTGCAATATCTTTGTTGTTTAGAATGATAGTGGTTCACAGGTTCACAACGCTTGCCCTTTTCTTGACAAACCACCACTGACATCCTGACATAACAACTCATTTGTTGAGAGCACCTAATTAAACAAAAAAACAGTTACTGCACTTTTATGTTCTTTAAATGGGTTGGAAACAAGCGCTGTTAAAATTAGAGCCCCAAGTGCTTTTTAAAAAACATAACTGTAACATTTTAGCTGAGTATTTTGGTTTGAGAGATTTGTGACATGTCAAAACAGATTAATCACAACCTCTTAGGCTGATCTAAATTTACATCAATTCAAGCCTGTTAAGGCAAATTTCTACAAAACAAAATTTAATTTTTTTTTTAAATATAATGTAGGTCTGTCAATCGATTTTAAATATTAAGTAATATCTTAATTTTATCTTAATGTATCTTAATTTTGTAGTAATATTTAATATTTAATATTTAGTCATATTTAATACGGATGACATTTGTTGCAGATTATATACTTGATAAGAAACTGCGTATTTTCACTTGTCTCACAACAGTAATGTCCTATTTTTCTAAGGGCAAATCTTTCTAAAGCATTTGAATGGGGCAGTTTTTTGTTTTTGTAATGTGTAATTTGTGCTTTTGGATTTCATCATTTTTTTTCATTTAGCGGCATTCATTCTTTCAGACCTACATATTACACTTCTTTAGCTTTGGGGCCCTGAAGTTTTTCTTTTCTGTTTCTCTGTCTCTATATTGCATACGGGGTGTTTTTAGAAAGGTTTCATCATTGACGGAGATTTAAAAAAAAAAAAAAAAAAAAAAAAGAGAAAAAAGTCTGTGTTCCCTCTCACTGCTGATAAAATGATAGCTTTACAGTTTGTCTTATCTACAAACAGAAAAGAGGATTTTGGTTCATTGTCAGCAGTGGCAGGAATAAAATAATCTGCCTTCAGTTGAATTTGACAGGTATTTCACACATCAGAGCATATATACACGAATACATGCTCACACAAATACGGGAGAATAAATGACTGTGTTTGGAAGAGAGAGAGCGATTTAAGTTTGATTCTGCTTATTTACTGTGTGTATGGCGAAGTTTAATTTGATTCGATTTTTGAGCAGTACAAAATACTGTATTTCCAACTATTTCAACTTAGTTCATTCGCTGCCTTATAAATTAAATATAATCAACTTAAATGATATTAAGATTATAGAAGTTATAGAACTTATAAACTTGTAGACTTATAGAATCTAGTTGAATCTTGCATCGTTTATAATTTTTTTATCACTTTATTTTGATAGTTTAAAGAAATGTAAAAACATATGTAGTCAAATGTAACATGTAAGTATTATCGAGTATTCAGGGTGTGTATCATGACAGGAATTTCAGCAGCTAGATCTCATATAATTCATCTCTCCTTAATCGTAACCACAAGCATGTGAAGTTTCTTGTGTAAGTGTGTGTTTTTTGATGTCAGATCTTTCAAATGTTCCTTGGGTTGTGGATGTTGCAGTGGGCGTTCCCTCCCTCCCTTCCTTCCTTCCCCACACAGTCGTGACCCTTCAAATATGCTTGACCTTTGAGATTTGAGAAGACATTTTTCCACCAGCTTCTGCATATTCTGTTCAGTCCCAGATGAAAATTGTATTTTTTATGATTTTCCTTTTCTATTGGCTGCACATTTACATTTGTATAAAATCTTCCTTGAGTTTGTGCAATCATGAAAGCATTTCCCAAACCCCAGATGCTACAAAAAGCAGGTTTTGACAACGTTTTGTAGTTTAAAAAAAAGTACATTTAATGTGTGTGGCAGATGTATCATAATGAGGGATAACTATCTGCCTGCTTCATCCCTGCATCACACCTTCACGACCTTGAACACCTGGATCCAATTGGATGCTCATGAACACATGGCTGCTTTGACACACTTTTGGGTTGATGTTCTGGATATACTGACAATGTGTTATAATTAAAGCCCACATGGTCACTCCAGAGTCAATGCACTGCAAAACAAAAATGTACTAAAGAGTTTTTTTTTGGAGACCATAAATGTCACATTAGTTTTTTTTATGATAGCACAAACTCAAGAAAGGTTTTGTTCATATATAAACTATATTGCCAGTAGTTTTGGGACATCCCTCCAAACCATTGAATTCAGGTGTTCCAATCACTTCTATGGTCAAAGGTGTATAAAAGCACTGTTCTCTGCAGTGACTGTTCTCTGGAGAGTCACGCTTCTTTGTCTGGCAATCCGATAAATGAGTCTAGGTTTGGCAGGAGAACGGTACTTGCTTGACTGCATTGTGCCAAGTGTAAAGTTTGAGGGGGGGGTTATGGTGTGGACTTGTTTTTTCGTGGTTTGGGCTTGGCCTAGCCTGACAAGCCAGACCCACATCAGGATGTTTGTTCTGGAAACTCACCATAGACAGGGCTCAATCCGTGGGGCGGGATAAACGGTTGTCTTTCAAACTCCCTCTGCACGTGATACGTTAGTGCTACCACCAACCAGAGCAACGAAGGTGAAACAAAGCTTGTTGATAGATTAAACATTCACCGTATCCGGTCAGGCTAAACTCCGAACACATCTTCCCTTTTTAAGAATGACTTCAGTGCCGTTCTTTGTTCTTTTCTCAGAGAAAAGCTTAACTCCAAGTCTTCCAGAGTCGCGGTCAAAGCTGATTCGAAAGACCGCCGTTCGCCAGTTTCTGTGTTTACTAGAAGCACGCAAACGCAACTCGGCCGTCGTCATTATGGCCCTGCCCGCCGACTCTATACGCGATGTGATTGGCCCGTCCAGATTGTGAGGAATACAGCTCAGAAGGGTATTTAGAGTTCCTAGACGACACTCGCGGGCAGATTAAATTTGCTGCCGCTAGGGTGCGTCTAGATTTCTAGGCTAGGCTTGGCCCCTTAGTTCCAGTAAAAGGAACTCTTAAAGGAACACTCCACTTTTTTTTGAAAATAGGCTCATTTTCCAAGTCCGTTAGAGTTAAACAGTTGAGTTTTAGGGTTTTTGAATCCATTCAGTCGATCTCTGTATCTGGCGGTAGCACTTTTTGCATAGCTTAGCATACATCATTGAGTCAGATTAGACAATTAGCATCACGCTCAGAAAAACGACCAAAGACTTTCAATATTTTTCCTATTTAAAACTTGAGTCTTCTATAGTTACATTGTGTACTAAGACCAACAAAAAATTAAAAGTTGCGAATTTCTTAGACCGATATGACTAGGAACTATTTTCTCATTCCTGCGTAATAATCACAGATTTACTGCCATAAAAGTGTATTCTCTGCAACTACACAAACTTAGTGCCGGTCGCATTGGAAGTTAACTATCTGAGGACTATTTTCAGGCGTCGCTGCACCCATGGGATGGCAGCAAAGTTCCCTGATTATTACGCAGGAATGAATCGGTCTAAAAAAATCACAACTTTTCGTTTTCCATTGGTCTTAGTACACAATGTAACTACAGCAGAGTCAAGTTTTAAATATTTTTTAAAAAAACATAAAGTCTTTGTTCATTTCTGAGCGCGATGCTAATAGTCTAATCTGATTCAATGATGTATGCTAAGCTATGCTAAAAGCCAGATACAGAGATCGGCTGAATGGATTCAAAAACTCAACTGTTTAACTCTAAGGGAAAATGAGCCTATTTTCAAAAAAAGTGGAGTGTTCCTTTAATGCTTCAAAATATCAAGACATATTGGACAATTTCATGTTCCCAACTTTGTAGGAACACTTTGGGGATAGCCCCTTCCTGTTCCAACATGACTGTGTACCAGTGCTTGTCCTGTCCTGACCTCAACCCAACAGAACACCTTTGGGATGAATTAGAGCGGAGACTGTGAGCCAGGCCTTCTCGTCCAACATCAGTGACTGACCTCACAAATAAGCTTCTAAAAGAATGGTCAAAAATTCCCATAAGCACTCCTAAACCTTGTGCAAAGCCTTTCCACAAGAGTTGAAGCTGTTATCGCTGCAAAGGGTGGGCCAATGCCATATTAAACCCTATGGAAATGTAAAGTTCATGCACTGCAAAAAAAAAAAAAAAAAAAAATGCTTTTCTTACTTAGTATTTTTGTCTTGTTTCTAGTCCAAACATCTAAAAATTCATAAAACAAGAAGTTTTTACAAGCAAATGTAAAAAAAAAAAAAAAAAAAAAAAAGTTAATTTTGAGTTATTTTTCCCCAAAACAAGACAATATTTTTTACTTGTCTAGTAAATGTTTCTTAATGTAAGAATTTTTAGAAATTTTGACTAGAAACAAGACAAATACTAAGTAAGAAAAGCATTTTTTGCAGTGTGTGCATGTAAAGACAGGCGTCCCAAAACTTTTGGCAATATAGTGTGTGTATATACATACCATTTATTTATCATAAATACAGGTACTAATTTAGTAAAATATTATTCAAATTTTAAAGTTAGAGCCTAATGATTGATATGGCCTGGGGCATATTTGCTACTTGTGTTCTACTGTCATTCATTTTAGCAAACTGAGAATAAGCATGAAAAGCCAAATTCAAAGTTAAATGTCTCTTTTATGCCAAAAAATATTGGCTGATATGCAGTTTGCCACCTGTTGGGTTTGGAAAAAAGTATGAAAAGGAAAGCAATGAGTTACTGGCAGTTGTCCTGCTGAGCCCTGGGTTAGCAGATGAGATGACATGAAGAATTAAAAACACTTTTGTCACAGGGTTACCGCAGCGCTGATGGCTTTCTGCTCAACAGTCGACCATATCGGTATCGGCTTTCTGAACTATCTTATCTCCCATCATGACCTCAGATTTGGTACCAGCTGAGCCTGTCAGAGGAAGAATCTAAAACATTCTGCTGCCTTTTCACATGTGTGTCTGAGATTTAGCCCATGCAGGATCCGTTTGCATACAAGTTGTTGATTCTGAGGGTGCTCACCCACAAAAAAACATGAGATATTCTCCATTTGAACCAAACAAAAATCGATTTAATTAAAGTGTAAATTTGTAAATGTACAATGTTTACTCGTTCTCCTGATTGGACCAACGCCGACTTCTTTCAGCAGCACGTTCTGACTTTATATGTGAATATACCGGTAATCTTCATTCCGCGTTCACTCTGAGCAAATGCCGGTAATTTACTGGTAATGTTACAACTTCCCTTACTGGTAAATTTCCAGAAATTATTTTACAGTATTTTTTAAAAGGTCCTGTTCACACATGATCTGCTACCGGTAATTTATCAGGAAAGATTGTTTATGTGAAATGGGCTATTGGTAACCTAGTAACTAACAGTAAATAAAATCCCATCAGCAGAATCAGCCGATAAGTCATGTGGGTTTAATGTTTGCAACGTTTATTCGGCAAATACCCATATCTTTCCAGTGTATTATTATTATTATTTGACATTAAACAGCATTATGGTAAAAACGTAACACTATGGCAAAAGCTTTCTTAGGTGTATGTGAAGGTGTTTTGCTTCAGAGTTTTGTGGAACAGTTTTGTGGAACAGACAGAATGTGAGTTTCTTTCATTTTTCCTATCCGGTTGGGCCTAAAACACTATTTGTGGTCACCCGGGTTTAAAATACTATGTTTGTATTTATACTATGTTTGTAATAATGTTTGACTACAAAAAAAGGTTTTCCGTTGCAGCTTTCTCTCCATATTTACCATTCTTTGTAGCCTTTAGTGTTGCCTACAATGTGCTGGATCCTTCACTGCAAAACCAAAAGTAACTCATAGTAAACGAAAAGTAAACATCAATAGTAAACTTTCACTCTTTGAATTTTTTGAAGTCAACACTATTATGACTAAAAGTTTGCTAAGAAATATTTCCTACTAAAGCATTTGACCCTGGGCAAGCGTATCCATAGCAGACTGGTGGGAGTGGCCTTGGATAGCAACATACCTAGTGCATTATGAGTGTTGATGTTTTCCTATCTATTTAGCAAACGTTTTTTCTTCTTAGGTAGCATCAGTTACCTTTGTCTTTCTACTGTATAGGCAGCCATGTTTTATTGAAGCATGTTTGGTAATATATTTGTGGTCCGTTTGTTTCTCTTGGCAAGACACAAATAACTTTTGTAAAATGAATTCATTAAGTGCACCATCGCACAGAGAAAAAAATGTGGGCACCCACTGCCAGCAGCAAAAATTGGCGCCTATGCGCAGTGCACAATTGCTCAATTAGCTTTAAAATCAGCTGCATCATGCTTGTTAAATCAAGAATCCTGCAGGTGTGTAAGTGGGAAACTGTTAAGAAAAACGAACTAAAATTACTGCTAGTATCCTTGAATTCTTCAGTTGAGTACCACAGTATTGCGCACACAGCTTTACAGCGTCACCAAGGCAATAACTAAATAGCGTTGTAATATAATTAATGTAGAAATGTAACACCCACCTGCAGCTAAATTATGTTTTTTGGGGGTAATGTTTGTCTTATTTGCCAGCCACTGCCACAAAAAAAGATGCTGAGAAGTTGCCACAAAATAAAAGTTGCTGAGGTTCGTGTCTTCACTGTTCAGTCAGGTATTCAGTAGCAATTTACAGCTCATGGATGTAAGGTGATTTGAGATTGCAACGCTATCTCACGACCAATTCATATGTATTTTACGATATGGCTAATTCACTGGTGTTTAGACAAAACGTACAAATATGTATGGCAGGTCGTACACATTTGTACGTTTCTCCCATGTGTAGAAAAGTCAGATTCACTGTATCAAAGTGGTTTGTTCAGAGAGTAGTCAAGATTCACAATTTTGTTTGAGTCTGTACAGTTTTTAATGTTATAGTTTTTTTGGTATAAAAATACAAAGTAACATTTCTTCTGTGTCATTTACATACTATTATAATATTTATTAATGTTTTGAATTAATGTGCTTTAGGATTAGTCTCAAAATTTGGTAGTACGTAAAATGTACACATTAATTTCCTTATGCAGATGACACTTTTTGCAGATTATAAAGACATGTGGTAGGTTTGTGCAACTGTTTTTCTCACAGCAATAACTGAAACAATTTGTAATAGTTTTAGTTTTAACAACAATGATACACAAGTTAACTGCAAAAGCAGATCATATCAGTGTAATTTCTGGCAAAAAGAAATGCAAAAATAATGACTGTTTTCAAACAGGGTGCAGAAATGGCACACTTCACTTTTAAGTTGGTCAAACTGGAATTGCTAGATGGTAACTGGTTTGTTGCTGGTCCAAGGTGGTCTACAAGCTCTAAGCAACTTCCCCGTCTACTAGGTGTACATCTGCCCCACCAGTTGATCAAACCATCTTGGCCCAACAAACCTCATTAGTATTACCTGGTTCAATAAGCCTTGGAGGATGACCTCCACCTCACGTCACGCTGCTTTTGTGCTCAGTCCATCAGTGACCTCCATGAGTTTCAGTGGAGTCTCAGGTCAGAGGTGCAGTGCTGTGTTGGCAGTAAAGACTCTCTTGTACTTGTCACCGACTGCCTCCGTCAGCACAGCGGCACGCCTCAGTCTCAGCTGGATTACAGAGTCCTGGAGAGAGCAGGCTGTAAAAATAGCTGTTTCAACACCAGCTCTTTCTGAAGTCTCAGATTCCCCCTGGCCTCCGGAGAGCGGCTATAACCTTCACCGTCTTCCGTTCTCTCCCCGTTAGCACACACACACTGCTCTCATTGAATTAATCATCACTGCTCATCACCCTAGAGGCCGTCGCACCTTTAGCCCCTCTCTCTTACGAGCCAACGTAACCCGTCTTCTCTGAGAAAAATTACGTTTTTTTTTCCACACTGGCCTATGCATGGGTCTTGCAAACCAAGTTAAAATGGCATGTATGCTGATCTTGGGAAGATATTTTTGTAAACAGTCATTTATGTCTGAAGTGAATGTACACAGATGGATGAAAAACATCTGATATGTCGTAATTGTATCTGTGCATCAGGTGTAAATGCTCCCTAATAGATCTGATGCTCACTTTAATTAAAAATAATCAAACTGCGAACAGGAAGAAGAGATAATCGCTCACTGCTCTAGTGTGGATGACTTTAAAAGCTTTAATCAGCTTCCACAGTTACACACTGAAAAACATCAAGAGCTCTCTTTGTTCCTTTGTTTGTCATTTTTTGCTTTGTTCTTCTTTTTTGATACTGACTGTCTGCAGATTCAGTTTTATTCAAAGTGACTTACATTGCATTCAAAACGTGTTTTATGTGTCTGATTCCCAGTTTTAGCATTAACATATGGAAACGTAAAATAATTCAAGGATTAGTTCACCTTAAAATGAAAATTACCCCTTGATTTACTCACCCTCAAGACATCCTATACATGTATATGACTTGTATGCCTATAGATGTATATGACTTGTATGATTTCTTCTTTCTGATTAACACAATCAGAGTTATATTAATAAATATCCTGACGTTTCCAAGGTTTATAATGGCAGTGAAGACGAGTTTGAAGTTCAAAAAAGTCCATCCATTCATGATGAACGTACTCTACAGAAATCCGGGGAGTTAATAAAGGCCTTTTGAAGCAAATTGATGGGTTTTATAAGAAAAATATTCATATTTAAAACTTTATAAAGCAAAATATCTAGCTTCTAACAGACTGCTCTTGATTATTATTTTACAAAAAACATAACTGCCGCCATATGACGTCATACATTGAATAAGTGGTTTGAACTGTGAGAGGCGTTAAACTTTATTCTTAAGTTTAATACAAAAGGCGGTCTGGCGGAAGCTAGATATTTTACTTTATTAGTGTTTTAAGTATGTATATTTGTTCCTTGTGGAGTATATTTATGATGGATAGGTGCACATTTTTGAGCTTCAATGGACTCCATGGACCCCATCACTACCATTATAAAGCTTGGAAGCGTCAGAATATTTATTAACTATAACTTTTCATCGGAAAGAAGAAAGTCATATAAACTTATAGGTTGTCTTGAAGGTGAGTAAATCATGGGCTAATTTTCATTTGAAAGTAAACTAATCCTTTAAGTACTTAACAAATTTGAGATCCAAAATTTGAATTTGCATTTAGTCGTTTGGTAGATGCTTTTTTTTCAAACCCACTTACATTACATTCAAAGTATATGTTTTATATCAGTTCATGCATTTCATGTGAATCAAGCCAATGACTTATTGCAGTCCCATGCTGTTTGAGCTACAGGAAATGTACGATAAATAAAAACTTTAAAAAAATGTTTTTGCTGTGGTATTAAAATAGAGAATTGTGAAATTTCATTGGTATCGTAACACTACTTCAGCATTCAAACTCACCTCCATCAGTCAGGTGACATCTTTTATGTCAAAAATGCTCATCTTCGTGCAGAATACTGAATATATTCAAATGTGAATAATATTTAAAATGCTAATCTCGTTGATATATCTTGGTCCATTTCTGTCTGTGTGTCTACTTCATATGGACTACTTTTATGATGTGTCTTTTGCATGCTTGACAGCCCGTAGTCACTGTAAAAAAATGCTTTAACATTGTGTTAAACTCTCAGAGAAAATCAAACAGCTCTGGAGTGACATGAGGGTAGTTAAATCATGAGAGAATTGTCACTTTTGTGTGAATTATTCCTTGAAGGTGTCACGTCAGCAACTTTCTCTGCCTTGGAACCTTCCAGAAGAGACTCATTTTTATGTGCATGAGAGCCTCTGTTTGACCCAGTAGGCTGATGGAAATGGCTTTTAATCTGCTCTACAGTAGTCAGTAGTCCCAAGACTTTTATAGGCTACGGTAATTGCATTTATATATTAAAAGCTTGTGGTTCAGGTTTCCAGTGTGCATGTTTCTTACATCATTACAGCAACTGCGCTCAAAAAAGCTTTGGATTATAAAACCGAACTTTGCAATTAAATAAATTAAGAGTTTTCCTATCAGACGTTCCTACTGAAATGTTCCTCTACAGTGTTTTCTTGGAGTGCAAGTGGAGCGTGGAGGACTGCCGAACTCGTAAAGTTTCCTTTAACTGCTGCTCTGGGTCAATCTTGTTTGCTCCTGTAAAAGTCAGCCAGTATGTTTGAAACATATTTCAGGGTAATGAAAGGGAAAGGAAAAACCTCCCATCTTCTTTCGTGAGTTCCCTGATCAGCAGGACTCCCGTTAGTGATGGGTGGCATTGCATATATATGATGCATTTGCAGCTAGTTTATAATTTATCTAAGGTATTTGTGAAAACTAGGAGTGGTTAAGAAAAATGGAGTGATGTGAGAATAGTTCAACCCCAATCTGAAATTGTGATCATGTACTGACCATTCTGTGAGTTCCTGGTAAGCCATATGAACCCTATGTTATCGGGACAAAATGTCTCCACAAGGATGGCAATATCCAAAATCCTTGTTGCTTTAAGGACATTTTTTGGTCGCCATGAGGAAAATGGATAATAAATGAAGTGATGTTTTTAGTAGATAAAATATACAATTTATACAGTATAAAAATCCTTATTTTTATGGAAAGTCCACATAAAATATGAAAATGCAACATGTCTATGGAATGTCCCCATAATAATAGGAATATGTTTTTGCTTGTTTAGTGTGTGTGGGTACTGTATGAAGTTTGGGGATCAATTTTTATGTTTTTGAAAGAAATCTTGACACACCCTAGCGGCAGCAAATCTAATCTGCTGCGAGTGTCGTCTAGCAACTCTCAATACCTTCTGAGCTGTAAAAACCAAACTCTGGTCGGGCCAATCACATCGCGTATAGAATTGGTGGGCGGGGTATTCTTGTCTTCCGTCTGGGCCTCTGAAGTGGACTCACAAAGCACCACCACACGTGCGAGAATATTACTTAGAGCCCTTCATTTTGCGGCTTTGATAAGGCCCTTTTACATTCACTTATTTATTTCTCACGGTTTGAGCATCCAGGAACTGCACACTTTAGCACTATTATGTACACTACGCCAAGACCCACAAAGCACAATGAATGTTGAATTCAACAGCTTAGATGCAGCACGTCTTTCTCGGTGTGAAAACACAATTCCTCGCTTCCAGGTCATATTCTCGCACATTTTTTTTTGCGCATAAAAACTATTCTCGTAGCTTCATAAAATGATTGTAGAACCACTGTAGTGAGATGGACTTTGTAAAAACGCCTTTTAAGGGTCTTGAGAGAGGAAATGTTCCAATGCTGTTGCCTTTATGAGCCATCGGATTTCAAAAAAAAAAATTACATTATTTGTGTTCCGAAGATGAACAAAGGTCTTACTGGTGTCTAACAGCATGAGTGTAAGTAATTAATGACCGAATTTTCATTTTTGGGTGAACTAACCCTTAAAGGGAGGGTGGGATCTCATGCTTTCAAAGCTAGCTTGCTATTGCTAGCCTCTATGAAAATGCCTCCACTACCTTTAATTGTTTGACAAACATGGCTGCAAAATGGCCACAGTAGACTTCATTGTTCAGTGGTATATAACTAAAACCATTTCTATTTATATGCAATATTTTCTTGACATATGCAACTAATTACTATTACTTACAATTTGATTCATTTATCTTCATACGTTGCAGTTAATTTATTTCATTACATTTTTAATTGATTGACAGACCTATAACCAACCATGTTTCTTCACTGATTTTTTTTCAGTAGCATTCCAGCTATATCATAACTGTTACGTATATAGAAAACTACTACTGTCACAAAAAGGCCTTTTGCCCGTCTTGTTTGCTCACATAAGCAGCTGAGACTGCAGACTTTGTTCCATGTGAGTCCTGCTTGTGCTCTTTTGCTCTGTGCTGATAGCATGAGGGACAGGGTGGAAGTTTGTTATCTGCAAGGGCCAAGGAGGGCAACAGTCTCTGTAAGAAGATAGACAGCCCAGGAAGAGATATTTGAGAGGCGAGGTCTGGATCCAAGCAAAGCTTGTCTTCACAATGGTGATGTAATGTTTTGGAATAGTCTTTCTCAGTGTTGGAGATCTGCAAAGAAGTCTGAAAGGATATGAAGTAGTAGTGGAAGAGCAGTCTGCAACAGTGCAACGTGAAAAGAAACTTCATTTGTACACTTTCTTGAGAAAATGTGAGGTGAGGTGAGCTTTATGCAATGCAATGTTGTGGGTCATTCTTAAGGTTTTTGGGTGGCTGCTTGTTGAGCACATCTCCAATTCTGCTCTGATATCTGCTCTCTGGATAGGGTTTGGGTTGTTTTTTGCCTGCTTTTTTCCCGCCAAATAAATAATGTACATTTTATATTTATGCATTCGGCAGATGCTTTTATCCAAATAAGCCTAAATGTTACAGCTGAATAAGGTAAAAATAACTAATATATATTACCATATTTTCCCCAGTGGATTCATCACACTACATTAAGACAATTTGGTTTCTGAAATGTTATGTTTAAATATGCAAATGAGGCACTTTCTAATTAAATATGCACTACTTTGCATACATTTCCAGAACAGCAATCTGAATATAAAAAAAGCCATGTTCAAAACTCTTGTTTAATTTTGTTTACATTTTTACAGAGAAGATTTTAGAAAGAAAAGTTTTTTAAAAGTTTTAAGCAATAAAATGTTATGTAAATCGGGTAAAAACCTTCAGATTATAGATAGATAAAATAATAAAATGAAATGGGAGAATTGAATGTATGCAGCTGCTAAATTGGAGATTTCTGGCTGAGTGAATGAGAAGACAAATACCTTTAAAGATATTTGACCCTGGACCACAAAACCAGTCATAAATCACACTGGTATTTTTGACAATAGCCAACAATACATTTTATGCGATTTTTTTTTTTCCCCCGCCAAAAATCATTAGTATATTAAGTAAAGATCATTTTCCATGAAGATATTTAGTAAATTTACTACCATAAATATATTTATAAAACAATATTATTAGTAGTAATATGCGTTGCTAAGGACTTAATTTGGACAAATATTTAGACCTTTTTTGTACCCTCAGATTCCAGATTTTATATTAATACTTGCCAAATAGTTGACAAATATTGTCTTAACAAACCACACATCAATGGAAAGCTTATTTATTCAGCTTTCAGGAGATGTATAAATCTCAATTACATAATTATTGACCCTTATGACTGGTTTTGTGGTCCAGGGTCACATATGTTATGTAATACTTACAAACCCGATGACAAAAAAGTGGGGACACTGTACAAATTGTGAATAAAAACAGATTGCAATGATGTGGAAGTTTCATTTAATTTAGAATACAACATAGATGACAAATCAAATGCTTAAACTTAGAAAACATACCATTTTAAGGGAAAAATAAGTTGATTTTTTTAAATTTCATGGCATCAACACATAAAAGTTATAATAAAAGTTGGGATAAGGCCATGTTTACCTCTGTGTGGCATCCCCTCTTCTTTTTATAACAGTCTGCAAACATCTGGGAACTGAGCAGACAAGTTGCTCAAGTTTAGGAATAGGAATGTTGTCCCATTCTTGTCTAATACAGGCTTCTAGTTGCTCAAATGTCTTAGGTCTTCTGTCGCATCTTCCTCTTTATGATGCACCAAATGTTTTCTATGGGTGAAAGATCTGGACTGCAGGCTGGCCCCTTCAGTTCCCTGATCCTTATTCTACGCAGCCATGATATTGTAATTGATGCATTATGTGGTGTTGCCTTTCCAGATGTGTAAGCTGCCCATGCCACACACACTCAAGCAACCCCATACCATATGCTTCTGAAAAGAGCTCTGATAACAACTTGTCCTTGTCCTCATTTTTTCAGTTTTCCAAAAACTACTTCAATTTTTTTTTGTCTGACCACTGAACCGTTTTTCATTTTGCCACAGTCCATTCATTGGCCCAGAGAAAACACCTGAGCTTCTAGATCATGTTTAGATATGGCTTCTTTTTTGACCTATAGAGTTTTAGCAATGGCACGGAGGATTGTGTTCACCTACAATACTTACTGGAAGTATTCCTAAGCCCATGGCCCCATGTTGTGATTTCCATTGCAGTAGCATTCCTGTATGTGGTGCGCACTGCGTCTAAGGGCCTGAAGATTGCAGGCATCCAGTATGATTTTCCAGCCTTGACACTTAAGCACAGAGATTGATTTAGATACTCTGAATCTGTGATGATATTTTGCACTGTAGATCATGATCACGTCAAACTCTTTGCAATTTTTCTCTGAGAAACTCTTTTCTGATATTGCTCTACTATTTTTCGCCGCAGCATTAAGGGAATTGGTGATCCTCTGCCCATGTTGACTTCTGAGAGACACTTTTTATACCCAATCATGTTGCCAATTGACCTAATAAGTTGCAAAATGGTCCCCCAGCTGGTCCTCCAACTTTTCTGGCCTCTTACTTGTCCCAACTTTTTGGGAATGTGGAGCTCTCATGAAATCCAAAATGAGCCAATATTTGCCATGACATTTCAAAATGTCTCACTTTCAACATTTGATACGTTATTTATATTCTATTGTGAATAAAATATAAGTTAATAAGATATGTAGATTATTGCATTGCTTTTTTATTCACAATTTGTGAAGTGTCCCAACTTTTTTGGAATCGGGTTTGTACTTAAGTATTTTGGTTGTTTTCTTTCCACTAGTCTTAAAGAGTCAAGTTACGGATGCAAAATAAATTAAAATCTAAAAAAAAATACCTTAGAAAACGTACTCGGTTACTTTCGTAACCTCGGTTCCCTGAGAGAGAGGAACGAGTATTACGTATGGGAAAAACTCCTTTTCTCGAGAATATGAAGCAAAACTTTAATAAAGGTATCCATGTAAAGCGCAGTGCCGCTGAACGGCCATAGCTCAGCGCGAGGAGCGCTCTGATTGGCCGGGCCACGGCAACTGCATGAACCTATGGTGAGGCGGCTGAGAGGAACGAGCCAATGGGGGGCGTTCCAGAAGCCCGCCGAAAAAAGGTGCTTATATTTGCATACAGGAGGCTATATAAAGCCCTGATTTCGCCATAGGTGTCAGGTTTTTAGATCGACTGAAGCGATACCTGAGAAGCATAAACACGGCACGGAACGTAATACTCGTTCCTCTCTCTCAGGGAACCGAGGTTACGAAAGTAACCGAGTACGTTCCCTTTCGAGAGAGGTTCCTCGTATTACGTATGGGAACACAATGTAAAGCGCCGTGTGTGCTGACTGACCCAGTATACCCAAAGCACATGTAAATAACCCCCGAGACACCGAAGAGGCGGCTATAAGGGGGGATGAAGAACCGGAAGAGTCGGTTCATTTGAACGGCTGATCGGACATAGTCGGATCTTATGATAAATGAAAAGTGCTTAAGGACTGATGTGTACAGGCCAAAACTAAAGGCAATCTGTTACCAGGGTCAAGATAGAGCCTAAATGGAGAGAAGCCCTGCTTGTAGAGCTGGAACCTCCAATTTATAGAATCTGATAAAAGTGGACGGAGAGGCCCAGCCTGCCGCCGCACAGATATCTTCCAAAGAAATGCCACACGACCAAGCCCAAGATGAGGCCATGCCTCTAGTGGAGTGGGCTTTAACGCCTATAGGGCAAGTCAGGTTTTTAGACTCATATGCCAGCGAGATAGCGTCCACTATCCAGTGTGAGAGTCTTTGCTTCGTGACAGCACAACCTTTAGTGCGGCCGCCGAAGCAGACAAACAGCTGGTCCGACTGCCTGAAGGGGGAGGAGCGCTCCAGATACAGTCTCAGAGCTCTGACCGGGCAGAGCAGATTCGCGTCCTGTTCACCCTGAGATACGGGTAAAGGAAGCAGAGTAATAACCTGTGCTCTAAAAGGGGTAGAAAGCACTTTGGGTATAAAACCATGTCTCGGTTTAAGAACAACTTTGGAGTTGTTGGGCCCGAACTCGAGACAGGACGGACTCACTGAGAGTGCGTGTAAGTCACTCACACGTTTAACCGAGGCCAGAGCCAGCAGAAACGCAGTTTTGAATGATAAAAGCTTTATGGTCGCGGTCTGGAGAGGCTCGAAGGGGGGACCCTTCATAGCGTCTAGAACCACCGCGAGGTCCCAAATAGGGACCGAAGGGGGGCGAGGGGGGTTCAATCTCCTGGCCCCTTTAAGAAAACGTACAATGAGCTCACTTTTCCCTAGTGAATGTCCCGCGACCTGAGCGTGGTTAGCTGCTATGGCGGCGACATAAACTTTGAGCGTGGAGGGGGAACGACCCGCGTCCAGTAGCTCTTGGAGAAAAGCGAGCACTTCTGTTATTTCGCATGAGCGTGCGTCGATATTTCGGACGGCACACCAGTTAGAAAACACTGACCACTTCAGAGTATAGAGCCGCCTCGTCGAGGGGGCTCTAGCTTCCGCTATAGTGTTCATAACTCTGTCAGAGAGGTTTCCCGATACCAGTTGATGGGCCATACGTGGAGGGCCCATAGTTCGGGACTGGGATGCCAGATCCCCCCCTTCGCCTGCGTGAGGAGGTCTTTCCTCAGCGGAATGGGCCATGGGGCTGTGTCTGACAGCTGGATCAGATCGGAGAACCACGTTCGGTTCCTCCAGAGCGGGGCTATTAAAAGCACCGCGGATGCTGTCTCCCTGATTTTCTTGATGGTTTGTGGTAGCATCGCGATCGGGGGGAAAGCATACAGAGGGAGACTGGGCCAGACATGGGCCAGGGCATCCCTGCGTTTGGAGAAAAATATTGGGCAGTGAGTGTTGTCTTCTGAGGCGAAGAGATCCACTTTCGCTCTGCCGAAGGTGTTCCAAATTAAGAGAACCGTTTGCGGGTGAAGAGACCATTCCCCTGGGGGAATGGTTCTCCTGGATAACATATCCGGACCCACATTCAGAATACCTGGCACGTGAGCCGCCCTCAGGGAGCTCAGGTTGTGCTCTGCCCATAAAAGGAGATGCTTCGCCATGCGGTGAAGGGAATATGATCTCAGGCCACCCTGGCGGTTTATGTACGCTACCACCGACATGTTGTCTGAACGAACCAAGACGTGGTGGTTCTTTATATGTGGAAGGAAAGCTCTCAGCGATAAGGCGACCGCTTTCATCTCTAGACAGTTTATGTGCAGCCGCTTTTCTGTTTCTGCCCACAGGCCAGAGACCGGCTTGCCCTCGTGTAGGGCTCCCCACCCCCGAGTGGAGGCATCTGTCGAGACCACTTTCAACTTCGTGACTGTGCCCATAAGCACGCCCCTCCGATACCACTCTGTCCTCGTCCAAGGAGCCAAAGTTTTGACAACGCTGTGGCTCACTTTGACGGGAAAACGGCCCCATTTCCATGCATAAGGAGGGACACGGGCGCGTAGCCAACGCTGGAGGGGACGCATGTGTAGCAGTCCCAGCCTGAGCACTGACGATGCCGAGGCCATAAGGCCGAGCATTCTCTGAAAGTGTTTCAGGGGAACGCGAGTTCCGGCTTTGAATGAAGTCGCCATGTTCTGGACGGATAGCGCGCGCTGTGACGTCAGCCGCGCATTCATGAGTCTCGAGTCTAGAACAAAGCCCAGAAAAGATATCTTTTGAGTGGGTGACATCGAGCTCTTGGCGATATTGATCCTGAGACCCAAACAGTCTAAATGGTTGAGGAGCCAGGATCTGTGTGTTAGTAGTTCTGCTCGAGACTGGGCTATCACTAGCCAGTCGTCGAGGTAGTTGAGCACCCGCATCCCTTTCAGCCTGAGCGGGGCTAATGCCGCGTCCATACATTTCGTAAACGTGCGGGGCGCCAGGGATAAGCCGAATGGCAGGACCGTGTACTGATAAGCCTGCCCCTCGAAGGCGAATCTCAAGAATGGCCTGTGGTGGGGGGCTACCTGCACATGAAAGTACGCATCTTTCAGATCTATCGTGAAAAACCAGTCCCCAGGGCGAATGTGCGCGAGGATCTGTTTCACCGTTAGCATTTTGAACGAGCGAGTCATTAGAGCTTTGTTCAAATGCCTTAGATCTAGGATGGGCCTGAGCTCTCCGTCCTTCTTCGGAACGAGAAAGTATCGGCTGTAGAAGCCCGACTCGCTTTTGGAAGGGGGAACGGGCTCCACCGCTCCCTTCTTTACCAGTTTCAAAATCTCGGTGCGAAGCACGTGACTGACGCTGCTTCTCACCGAGGTCTCGACCACGGCGCGAAAGCGCGGGGGCCTGCGAACGAACTGTAGCGAGTAGCCCCTTTTTACTATGTTCATAACCCAATTTGATACCCCGGGCATGGCTTGCCAGGCCTGAGCCCGACACGATAGCGGCTGGAGCCGGCGCGGATAAGGGTCGCCTACTAGAGGGAACTCGGTAGCGCTGCCATTTTGTGCTTGAGACATAGAGGGGGTAGTGCTTATGTGTGGCGGCGTGCACTGTGGAGTGGGCGCCGGGACATTTATAGCATGGGTGGGAGGGGTGAATGAGTGTAGGAGTGCAGACTGATGTGTGGGCACATTTACTACAGAGAAAAAGCTCTTTTTGAGATTTATTTGGGTCGCCGTGATAACGGCGTTTGTGTGCAGGCGAGTGCGTTTGACAACGGGCTCGTTGGCTGCTAAACTGAGGTCGGCAGTCACCTGGGTGCAGGGAACTGGGAGACCGGGAGGGAGAGATGGGGGTCCGGCCGAGGCGAGACCTGACCATCTCCTTTTTATCCCTGCGGCTAGGACGGCTTCGGAGGCTCGGGGTTCAACACAATCCTGGGTCGAGGTCCCCGGCGTTCAGGCCGACTGCTGCGGTTCGCGGAGCGGGAACGTTGGCGCGGTCCAGAAGAGGAGCGAGGCCGGGAAGGTGGCTCTGCCGGCTTAGCGGGTTGAGAAGGCGGGGGTCTACCTCGAGAGCGTCCCTGGCCTGAAGACGAGCTGGAGCGCTTAGGCAGGAAATGCCTCATAGCCTGCGAAGCCTTCTGCGCTTCAGTGAAACGCTCCGCGAAACCCACGACTGACGGGCCGAAGAGACCGGTAGTGGAGATGGGGGCGTCCAAAAAGGAGGCTTTGTCCGCGTCCTTCATCTCGGTCAAATTCAGCCAAAGGTGCCTCTCTAAGACCGTCAGGTTAGCCATATTTTTCCCGATGGCTTGTGCAGTGGCTTTAGTGGCGCGAAGGGCCAAGTCCGTCGCGCTGCGGAGGTCCTTCAAAACATCGGAGTCGGGGACAGACTCATCCAAGGAGCGGAGAAGTCTGGCCTGGAACACCTGAAGGACAGCCATGGTGTGAAGGGCCGCGGAAGCCTGGCCAGCGGAGGCATATGCCCGGCCAGCGAGAGCAGAAGTGGTGCGGCAGGGCTTGGACGGGTGCTGAGCCCTGGACTGCCATCCTCTGGAGGAGGAGGGCGGGCAGAGGTGCGCGGCGACAGCCTCCTCGAGGGGTGGAAGAGACTCATAGCCTTTTTCCTTAGCGCCGTCGACAACGGAGAGCGCTGGGGAAAAAGCGGATCTGGCGCGAGCAGAGTAGGGCGACTTCCACGACTTCGTAAGCTCGTCGTGTACCTCAGGGAAGAAAGGCGCGGGCTTCTGAGGAGAAGAGAGGCGGCGGCTTTCCAGGAACCACTCGTCCAGTCTGCTGCGCGTTGGCTCATCGGGCTGGGACCACTCGAGCCCGAGGTCTTCCACGGCCCTGGAGAGCACGCGGATAAGTTCCGCGTCGACGTTAGATTTGGCGCTCGTGGCGGTCTGCGTCGAAGCGGGGGGCTCCGAGACAGAAGCTGACCACTCGCTACCAGAAGCGGCTGTGGAGAGGCTGTCCTCATCATCCTCTGGCGACGGGCCACCGAAGGAAACCGAACAGGCCGCTGCATGAGAGGGACGCTGTTCCTCCTGGGTGAAGGTGACCGGCGATGGCGAGGCACGCGGGGAGTCATCCGGCGTGCAGTCGCCAGACCGTTCCGGCAGCCTCTGGTCGCGGCGTTTCTTGCGGCGCGGCCCAGCGGCAGGAGGAGGGACCTGGTCGAAGGTGGCGAGGCGAGCCCGAAGGGTCTGCAGCGCCATCTCATCGCACTCGGGGCAGCCGCCCTGAGAGAGTGCGAGCTGCGCGTGGTCCCGTCCAAGGCATGCCACGCAGATGACGTGACGGTCGCCGCCAAGGAGAGGAGCTCTGCAAGAGCCGCAGGAAATGCGAGGCATTTGAAACAACGCCCCGCGCTCTTTTAGGAGAAGAGAGTATAAAAGGATACGATCGCCGGATGGCGTAGCTGGAACGGCAGAGAAGGCGGAGAGGGAGTCCGTCGTCCTCAGCTGCAGGTTCCGCTGGTGCCTTTTCGACGGCGGTTGCTTCTTCCGGAGGTCAGCGAAGGTATCGCTGAAGGAGATAAAATCTGACACCTATGGCGAAATCAGGGCTTTATATAGCCTCCTGTATGCAAATATAAGCACCTTTTTTCGGCGGGCTTCTGGAACGCCCCCCATTGGCTCGTTCCTCTCAGCCGCCTCACCATAGGTTCATGCAGTTGCCGTGGCCCGGCCAATCAGAGCGCTCCTCGCGCTGAGCTATGGCCGTTCAGCGGCACTGCGCTTTACATGGATACCTTTATTAAAGTTTTGCTTCATATTCTCGAGAAAAGGAGTTTTTCCCATACGTAATACGAGGAACCTCTCTCGAAAGGGAACTATGGATTTGCATGTATCTGTAATGTCTTGACTTAGAAAAGTAACTGTACACTTTTCCTCAACAAAATGCGTCATTCGAGGTAAGGTATCATTTACGTATGTAGCACAAATGGTGATGGAAGACTTGCATCCCAAATGTAAATAAGTGATTTGTTTAGATCACTAACTGATATGAGCAATCATGATGCTTGATTTAGCAACGCGGCTAATTATTTGTGCAATATTATCTTCAGATGGTCATTCTGTATGCATTACATCATTGGCCAGCTGGCTAAAACTAAAGATAGATATTGCATGCAACATTCAGACAACCAGTCCATTGATAACACGCATAGGCAGAAGATTAAAATGTGCTTAAGAAAGAGAAATTGTGATGGTTAATAATGCACTTTTTGTTTTAAAAATGCATGCAGAACTGTGATAAAAGATGCATGTCACCTTTGAACGGCTCAGCGCCAGCCTTGTAGAATGTGGTATTTGGGGGAATCTACGTGCATTAGAAAACCCAATAAGGGTTTTTTTTCCCTGTCAATTTCTGCAGAAATCGGGCATAAAGTCAGTGTGCTGAAAGTAAGGGAGCAGTCCGCTGTCTGCTGACTTTTACACTTTAACTGCAGGAAAAGAGAAGGAAGTGCTATTTTTATCGATCTACACCATGACATCCATTTACCTACAAAAAAGTATTTTCTCTCTGTGTGGTGCATATCTAAATGTGATTTTGAAATGGCAAATTGCACAGTGTGACGTGGATTTACAAACTCTATAATGCAAATTCAGGTGTTTTTAAACAGTTTAAGTAACAAATAAAGTAATTCACATACACTATTGTTCAAAGGTTTAGTAAGATTTTTGAAAGATGTCTCTGATCAGAAATATAATATATTGATGGATGGAAGGTTCCAAAGAACAGCATTTATTTGAAATAGAAATCTTATTTTAATGTTGTAAATGTCTTAATGCATCCTTTCTGAATAAAATAATGTAAGTTGTATTTATCTGTAACGGTCTCTGTTCCCTCTTGCAGGTCTTATGAAGTGTCTCATATCTCAGATCTAAAGGGAAAGGCTGTGTGTATGACCCGTCGATGCGGCACCTGTTGCAGCAGGTCGACATCTGATAGTAGAATAAATGACTTTGTGGATCATACTGAAGATCAAATAAACTTCCACTCCATCCAGCACAGGCTTGTGTTTTCATTTTTTACCCTGTTATTGCCACTGTCGTCGCAGGCATTGCTGCAAGCCACATTATATTTCCTGTTGTGCTATCAGACGGGCTCTAATCTTAAAGGAATAGTGCATCCAAAAATCAAGTTTCTTTCATCATTCACTCACACTCTTGTTGCTGAAAACACATATTTACTTTCCTTTTCAGTGCAACACAAAAGGAACAAAGTGTCTGTTCTTTCCATATAATGGAAGGATGATCGGTCAAGCTCAAAAAATGACAAAAGCACCATAAAAGCATCATTAAAATAGTCCATATGCCATATTCCAAGTCTTCTAAAATCATATGATAGCTTTGTGCGAGGAACAGACTGAAACTGAAGTCATTGTCCATCTGTATGTACACTGTAAAAAATTATTTAGAAAAAAAGTTACCTGGTTGCCTTAAAATTTTGAGTTCATTGAAAATAAAATTGAGTTAATACAATGAACATTTTTTGAGATTCGACAACCTTTATTAAAATATTTTTAAAATATTTTGTAAGCATAATGGGTAATTGTATGTGTTTTATTTCTGATGACGCAGTGAAACATGCCAAATAGTGCTATTTTCATGATTTATCAAATTTTTTATGTGGTTCAGATAGAATAAAATTTTGAGTTTCTATTTATTAAACAAATTTCATTTATTGTATCAACTCAAATTTTTAATTTCAATAAACTCAAAATACTTTTTTAAGTTAAACCAACAAAAACCAACAAAAAAAATTACACTAGGGGAAAAAAACGACATTGGGTCGGTAAATAAAATATATGGCTGTTTATCAAGTTAAACTGATCATGGTTTTGCTTTTATTCACTCTTACACGTCTGTAACATACTGTAAAATCACATGCTGACACATGCATTACAAGTTAAACTTTGAAGTTGACCTGTTAAACCTGACCAGAAAGTTTGAGAAAGTTTTTAAAGCTTGAAGTTTGTAGGTTTTAGCATTATTTAACATCTTGCTAGCATGATTTACAATGTTGTTAACATTATTCAACACATTGATAGCATGACTTAGCACGTTGATAACATGTTTAACCTGCTGCTGACATGATTTAACATGTTGTTAGCATGGTTCAGTACATTAACATGTTTTTGCTAACATGATTTAGCATGTTAACATGATTTACCACGTACCTAGCGTGATTTAACATGTTGCTAATGTGATTTAGCGTTTTGCTAGTATGATTTAACATGTTGCTATGCTAATATGATTTACCATGTAGCTAGTGTGATTTTAAAATGTTGCTTGTAAGATTTAACATGTTGCTAATATGTTGGATGGTTTGAAACTACTAGCACATGGTTAGCACATTGCTAGCATGATTTAACACGTTGATAGCATGATTAACATTTTGCAAGCATGGTTTAACATGTTGCTCGTGTGATTAGCGTGCTGATAGCATGATTTAACATGTTGGTAACGTATAGCAGCATGATTTGACACGTTGTTAACATGATTGGCATTTTGATAGCATTATTTAACTTGTTGCTTGCATGATTTAACACATTAATAAGATCATTAGTGTTTTGCTAGCATTATTTAACATGTTGCATGTGTGATTAGGATGTCTATAGCATTATTCAATATGTTGCTAGCATGATTTGTATGTTGCTAATATGATTTAGCACATTTCTAGCATGTTGCAGACAAACAGTCTTTGCCCTATTTCCACAATCCTTTGCACAGTCTCCAATGGGAAAGAATTGTGATGCTAATATGATGAGAAGTTGGCAATTGCAGAGCGTTATCCCTCAATATAAAAAAGACAGCAATATATTCTCAAGCTACACAGAGCAAATGCCGAACAGTGCAGGCTTGACACGTTGGAAAGGCCATGATGCAACTATTACTTTGGGACAACGAAGCCATCACGCCTTGGGCAGATTGGCAGTGCTAATAAACATCACAATAATCCATGATAATTCCAGTGCAGAATATCAAATGCAGAAGAGATGAAAACAGTAATAACAGTTAATTTAGACTGATTTGGCAGCCTTAGAAACAGCTTTATGTTCAGGAAACATTTTACCTTTCGAAAATGACATGGTTTAGTCAAAGGAAGCATTGTCATGTCCCCTTCCTTGTCATATAATTGGTCTGTCAAGCATAGCTGAAGTCTGCAATACCGAATCCAGGATACAGGATCCTGTGTATGTCTAAATCGGTTATGTAACTTTTTATGTAACTGCATTTAAACAAGCACACTATTATTAGCGAGTCAGTACCTGAGCCCTCGGCCCCTCGGAGCCTTTGATCCTCTATGGAGGTTCAAGTCATATTGCTGGTGCTCTTGTAATCTCTTTGAAGATAACCACGTAACCTTCAGATCTCACAAGTTTCAAAGGAATGCAAAACTGGGGTCCACTGCTTTCAGATTCTAGCAAACTGGCAAAATCGCTCGTTGGTTTCTATGGCAACATTGCACACGCTCAATGACATGTTTTCCTTCAACTGGTCATAGTGCACACGTGCCCAGAATAAATTGAGCATGTATAAGGTGGTGTGTGTGAAAATACTCCAATCACAGCTAAATATTCATTGACAACTACAAGTGAGACGTTTGTAGGTTGAGTCACCCTGTTAAACTCTTTCAGAACACCTGTTTTGCAGACCAATGGCAGAAACTTTGAAAAACATTTTTGCAGTTATGATTGGTGGGATTGACTGCAAAGAAATTACACACTTTGTCTTTAGTAATTAGTTGATTGTTGTGCTTTTTTTTTGTAGGTGAGGTGCCTTTAAACTCTGGACCAAACCAACAATACTGAAAATGAAGATCTGTGTTGCTTTTATTGTAGTAGCTGTTCTTCATATTGCTCAGGCTGGTGAGTTTCTGTTTTTCATGCTCTGATGTATCAGTTTTGTTGCAAAGTGCTTAAACGGTATGACTTTTTTAATAAAATAAAATAAAATAAAATATCACTGCTTAATATCTGCTAACACTTTATGTTGATGCTCCCCCGACAGAAATTCTACACACTGTATGTAACTTTGTAATTGTTTTTTTTTTAAAATAAATTAAATTTAAATAAAAAGGGTAATATAATAAGGAATTACTTTCTTTAAAATACTAAAGTCTGTTGTATTTTGAAAGCATATGTTAAACTTTTCATAAAATATTACATTTAATTACAGTTAATAAAAATATATAAGGAATACATTTTGTATCTTTAAATATTTTTATCTTTAAAATAAATGTACTTTAAAAGGGGTGATGAATTGAGAAATCAACTTTCCCTTGAGCTTTTGATATATATAAGGTCATGGTAATATAAGATTATCCTGTAAATTTCAGAGCTGAAAACTTCCTTGTTAGTCAAAGTAAAGCTTTTATAGACACCAGGCCCAGAAAACGATCGTGACCTTCATCCTGACGTCATCTAGTGGCGAAACGTCTCGGTTACGTATGTAACCCTCGTTCCCTGAAGGAGGGAACGGAGACGTACGTCAGAACTGAACCGACGAATGGGATCTTACTTTAGAGACCAATCCTACTTCGAGCATCTAACAACGAGCCAATGAAATTTGGCATGCGATCACGCATTCCACGCTCCGCCCCGCAGTGCGGGTATAAAACAGGAAGTGGAATGATAGATCAGCGCTTTTCCTGCTGAGGAGCCGAAAGGTGACCGGACTCCCAGCGGAAGCACAGCATCTGGCGACGGGACGTACGTCTCCGTTCCCTCCTTCAGGGAACGAGGGTTACATACGTAACCGAGACGTTCCCTTTCAGTCGGTCACGTTCGACGTACGTCAGAACTGAACCGACAAATGGGATCTTACTTTAGAGACCAATCCTACTTCGAGCATCTAACAACGAGCCAATGAAATTTGGCATGCGATCACGCATTCCACGCTCCGCCCCGCAGTGCGGGTATAAAACAGGAAGTGGAATGATAGATCAGCGCTTTTCCTGCTGAGGAGCCGAAAGGTGACCGGACTCCCAGCGGAAGCACAGCATCTGGCGACGGGACGTACGTCTCCGTTCCCTCCTTCAGGGAACGAGGGTTACATACGTAACCGAGACGTTCCCTTTCAGTCGGTCACGTTCGACGTACGTCAGAACTGAACCGACAAATGGGATCTTACTTTAGAGACCAATCCTACTTCGAGCATCTAACAACGAGCCAATGAAATTTGGCATGCGATCACGCATTCCACGCTCCGCCCCGCAGTGCGGGTATAAAACAGGAAGTGGAATGATAGATCAGCGCTTTTCCTGCTGAGGAGCCGAAAGGTGACCGGACTCCCAGCGGAAGCACAGCATCTGGCGACGGGACGTACGTCTCCGTTCCCTCCTTCAGGGAACGAGGGTTACATACGTAACCGAGACGTTCCCTTTCAGTCGGTCACGTTCGACGTACGTCAGAACTGAACCGACGAATGGGATCCCTATGGAAAACGCCAGGATGCTGGCCCTTCCAGCGTCCTGCTTGAGCGCACTGCACCGTCTAGTATGGTACGGAAGTCAGGGCTCCAAGCAGGGAGTACAGTCACTGCTGTTTCTGCAAGACCCACTCAGAATGACTATTGGATAACGCTGGGAAAGCGTGCCTACCTCGTTCTTGAGAGAGAGGGTACGCTGCGGGGCCACGTCCTTCAGGGAAGGAGAGGTGGCAGAATACACATAAGGACTAACCTGGCAGGGTAGTGCAACATATGGCAGTCTCTGGGGTGGTTCCAGCCTGATTGAAGGGGGGAAAGAACACGCCCAGAGACGACAGAGCGGGGCTCTGTCGAGGGAAAGACACGGGGCTAGCCCGAAGGGTAGCTGATACCGTGGAAGAATACACATATGGGGTTGCCGTGAGGGAACCGCTACATATGGAACCCAGCCTACAGCCACGTTTCACAAGCATACGGGTGCAGGCCTGGCGTCAGACGGTCCGCAACGTCTGACACCGGAGGGGTGACGGAGGAGCTCGACAGGGTTAGCCGGTTTCCCGGGGAACACAACTGGAGACAATAGACGCACGTATCCGGCCCAGAGGGCGGGAGTGGCGTTTCGCAAGCCGACACTTAGAACGGGCACTTAACGCTCCTGGCCACTGGGGGCGAGGATGCGGGAAGATACCGGCTCTACACGTAAGCTATAGAATCTAGCAAACGTGTTAGGTGTCGCCCAGCCCGCAGCTCTACATATGTCTGTCAGCGAGGCGCCTTGAGCCAGCGCCCAGGAAGAAGCAACACTCCGAGTGGAGTGAGCTCTTACACCGAACGGGCAAGGCACGTCTTGGGACTGGTAGGCCAAGACTATAGCATCCACTATCCAGTGGGCTAACCTCTGCTTGGAGACAGCCTTTCCCTTCTGCTGGCCTCCGTAACAGATGAAGAGTTGCTCTGAGGTCCGAAGGCTTCGGGTCCGGTCAACGTAAGCGCGAAGGGCGCGGACCGGACACAGCAAAGCCAGGGCTGGGTCTGCCTCCTCCGAAGGCAGCGCTTGCAGGTTCACCACCTGATCCCGGAAGGGAGTGGTAGGAACCTTGGGCACATATCCGGGCCGGGGTCTCAGGACAACGTGAGAGTTACCTGGCCCGAACTCTAGGCACCATTCGTTGACCGAAAGTGCATGCAGGTCCCCTACCCTCTTGATCGAGGCCAATGCCGTCAGGAGCACTGTCTTCATTGACAAGATTTTCAGCTCACAAGACGCCAAAGGCTCGAAGGGAGGGCTCTGAAGTGCTCGGAGCACTAGAGCTAAGTCCCAAGAGGGTATCGAGGATGGACGAGGAGGATTTAGTCTCCTCGCACCTCTGAGGAACCTGACGATAAGGTCGTGCTTCCCCACGGACTTACCTTCTACTACATCATGGCACGCTGCTATTGCCGCAGCATATACCTTGAGGGTGGAGGGAGACAGCCTTCTCTCCAACCCATCTTGTAGGAAGGAAAGCACGACACTGATCGAACACCTTCGGGGGTCTTCCCGGCGGGAAGCGCACCACTCAACGAACAGGTTCCACTTCAGAGCATAGAGGCGCCTCGTAGAGGGGGCTCTAGCTGAAGCGATGGTGTCTACGACAGCTTGTGGTAGTCCATCTAGAACCTCCGCGTCCCATCCAGGGACCAGACATGAAGATTCCAGAGGTCTGGACGCGGGTGCCATAGTGTGCCCCGTCCCTGAGAAAGAAGGTCCTTCCTCAGGGGAATCGGCCAAGGAGGGGCTGTCGCGAGGAGTGTGAGTTCTGGGAACCAGGTCCGGTTGGGCCAATACGGCGCAAATAACAAGACCTGCTCCTCGTCCTCCCTGACCTTGCACAGTGTCTGTGCAAGAAGGCTCACTGGGGGAAACGCATACTTGCGTAGGTCCCGGGGCCAGCTGTGCGCCAGTGCATCTGTGCCGAGGGGGTGGAGTCGCCACTCTCCCGGAGGTGTCGGCTGACGAGAGAGCTCGTCGGCTGTCTGGTTCAGCACACCAGGGACATGAATGGCCCGAAGCGACCTCAGCTGCTTCTGACTCCACAGGAGGAGGTGGCGGGCGAGTTGGAGCAGACGACGGGAGCGTAGACCACCCTGACGGTTGATGTACGCAACGGCCGTGGTGCTGTCCGTACGGACCAGTACATGCTTGCCACGCAGCGGCCCCTTGAGGCGGCGGAGTGCCAGATGTACTGCCAGTAACTCGAGGCAATTGATATGCCAATGCAATTGCGGCCCCGTCCACAGACCAGCAACTGCATGCCCGTTGTACGTGGCCCCCCAGCCTGTGGTGGAGGCATCCGTGAATAGCACAGCATGCCTGGACACTTGTTCTAGGGGCACCCCGGCCCGGAGAAACGAAGTGCTGGACCACGGGCTGAAGGTTTGGCGGCAGTAAGGAGTCACTGGGACCCGGTACTGACCGCTCTGCCACGCCCACCTCGGGACTCGGCCATTGAGCCAGCGTTGAAGCGGTCTCATATGAAGCAATCCGAGCGGCGTGACCGCGACTGCAGATGCCATATGCCCCAGGAGCCTCTGAAAGAATTTCAGTGGGACCGCTGTCCTGCTCTTGAACATATTCAAGCAGTTCAACACCGACTGGACTCGCTCCTCGGTGAGGCGCGCCGTCCGGTTGACCGAGTCCAGCTCCATACCGAGATAAGAGATCCTCTGTGTGGGACAGAGTTTGCTCTTCTCTCGGTTGACCCGAAGGCCCAACTGGCTGAGGTGACTGAGCACCAGGTCCCTGTGTTCGCACAACTGGTCCTTCGACTGGGCTAGGATCAGCCAATCGTCGAGGTAGTTGAGAATCCGAACGCCGCGTTCTCTGAGCGGAACAATGGCTGCCTCCGCGACCTTCGTAAAGACGCGGGGCGACAGGGACAGCCCGAAGGGCAGGACCTTGTACTGATATGCTTTCCCCTCGAATGCAAAGCGTAGGAACGGTCTGTGTCGAGGGAGAATAGACACATGGAAGTACGCGTCCTTCAGGTCGATCGCTGCAAACCAATCCTGGGGACGGATGCATTGGAAAATGCGTTTCTGCGTCAACATCCTGAACGGGAGCTTGTGCAGGGCCCGATTCAGAACTCGCAGGTCCAGGATTGGTCGTAACCCACCCCCTTTCTTGGGCACAATGAAGTAGGGGCTGTAGAACCCCGTCTTCATATTGGCTGGAGGAACCGGCTCGATCGCGTCCTTCGCCAGTAGGACCTCGATCTCTGACCGCAAGACTTGAGCATCGCTGCTTCGCACGGAGGTGAAGAGGATGCCCTTGTACTTGGGCGGCCGGCGTGCGAACTGAATCGCGTAGCCGAGTCTGATGGTACGGATGAGCCAGCGAGACGGCCTGGGGAGACCTAGCCAGGCCCCCAGAGACCGTACAAGCGGGACCAACGGCACCACAGACGTGCCCGGGGTGGGGCAGCGAAGCGGAGTACTCTGGCCCGACTCGGGAGGCCCGGAGGCGGCCCGTAGTGTTGCCTGAGCACTCCTGGTTTGGACAGAGAGTGGGTGAGAAGGCCCGGGGGCGTCCTCGGAGCCCACTCTGCTGTCCACTGCCCGGAGGCAGGGAAGTGAAGCACTCAGCCCCGACCCGGAAGGCCCGTGGGCGGCCCGGAGTGTTGACTGAGTGCTCACGAGAGAGGCAGTGTGTGGGTGAGAAGGCCCGGGGGCGTCCTCGAGGCCCACACAGCTGCCCACTGGCGACGGGAGGGTAGGAAAGGAGTGACAAGGCCCGTGGGCATCGCACACTGCCAACCTGACCCTCTTGGGGCCCAGAGAGAGAGGAAATTGTTTTTTTGGTGAAAATGTGGGTACCGCTGGACTCCGGAGAGCCAGCGGCAGAGATGTAATGACCAGTGGTGCCCCCCCGGTCCTCCTCCGGGGGGGGGGGGGGGTGCGGACATCATCTCCCTCAGAGCAGCTCCTTTTCTCCCTGGGCTGCCCGTCTCAGGGCCGCTTCCCCTTGCGCTTGCCGGCAGGTTTCGCAGGCCCTTGGACGGGTTGGGCGGCCCCCTTGCGTCCGGCTCCCTGCTTCGCGGGTGGAGGCTGCTGCTTGGGCTTGGCAGGGGCGGAGGCGGACGCCGGGGGACGCCCTCGGCGACGAGCAGACTGGGGGGCTGCCCCGGGCGGCTGGGTGGAGGCAGCAGCGGGCCGCCGGGGCAGGATATTCTCGATGGCCTCCGTCTGCTTCTTGGCCACCGAGAACTGCTGGGCAAAGTCCTCGATGGCGTCGCCGAAGAGGCCGGCCTGACAGACAGGGGCGTTCAGAAACCGAACCTTGTCCGAGTCACGCATGTCTGTCAGGTTCAGCCACAGGTGGCGTTCCTGGACCACCAAAGTGGACATCGCCCGACCCAGGGAGCGTGCCGTGACTTTCGTCGCCCGGAGGGCGAGGTCCGTCGCGGCACGCAGTTCCTGCATAACTGCCTGGTCGGAACCACCCTCGTGCAGTTCCATGAGCGCTTTGGCCTGGTGGACCTGCAGGAGCGCCATGGCGTGCAAAGCTGATGCAGCTTCTCCGCAGGCTGAGTAAGCCTTGCCCGTCAAGCCGGACGAGAACTTACACGCCCGGGAGGGGAGACGCGGAGCGTGCCTCCAGTCCGCAGCGGTCTTAGGACACAGGTGCATCGCAACCGACCGCTCGACTGGAGGGATCCCCTCGTAACCCTTAGCTGCACCACCATCGAGAGTGGTGAGGATGGAGGAGTCAGTCGATCGCTGGGGAGCGCTATATGGCGCCACCCACGACTTCGTGAGCTCCTGATGCACTTCCGGGAAGAAGGGCACCGGGGCGGGACGCTGAGAACCAGCGCGACCCGTCCCGAGAAACCAATCATCCAGCCGCGAAGGTTCGGGACGTGGTGGAGGGTTCCACTCAAGCCCGACACTTGCGGCGGCCCGCGCAAGCATAGCCGTCAGTTCCGGGTCAGACTCGGGCAACGCTGTCACACCCAAAGGGGGCAACGCAGCCGAGTCTTCATCCTCGGAACCCATTAGCTCATCCCCCGATGCAGCAACCGACATCTGGTCCTCCGCCGGAGCCCCAAAAGAGACGACTGGCGCTCCACGTGGGAGGTCAGCGCGCCCTTCCGGAAGCTCCACCAGTACAGTGGAGGGGGGAGGGGCCCGAGGAGCCGTGAGACCCGTCGGGTTTACCCTGACCGACACCCTCAGGTCCCCACCAAGGTCATCAGCCAAAGTAGTAGCCCTCTGCTTTGCAGCTGGAGGACCACTAGATCGGGGGATGGACGATGGCGTTCCACCTCTTCTGAGGTACTGGAGACGGGACCGCAACACTGCAATGGACATATTCCCGCAATGGGAACATGTCTCATCCACGAACGCAGCCTCAGCTTGCTGTGCGCCCAGACACGAGAGACAACGAACGTGTCCGTCAAGCGGAGACAGAAATCGACCCTACCCAGAAACACACGGCTTGAATGACATCTTGAAAAAGACGCAGGGTCAAACCGTGTTGCTCTTTTGTGAAATGGAAGTCGCTCTTTTAGTGTGCTGAAGCACTCAGAGAGATGACCGCGGCTCCACACAGTTCGATCTGCAAGCCTGTGTGAGCTCTCAGTGATGTTGTGTATGTAATGTAATGAATACGCCCAGCGAACCAACTGTTTAAGGAAACGCTCAGCGAACCAACAAGCTCTTATCACTGAAAGACGGTCTCTCGCTGACGCGCCGTATCACCCGCACTGGCAGACTCTCTTTCACAGGAAGTGTTTTGACTCGTAGTCAGAAAGCTCTTCGTAGAAACAGCAATGAAACTGTTCGGCTCTGAAGTAGAAAGCGCTGATCTATCATTCCACTTCCTATTTTATACCCGCGCTGCGGGGCGGAGCGTGGAATGCGTGATCGCATGCCAAATTTCATTGGCTCGTTGTTAGATGCTCGAAGTAGGATTGGTCTCTAAAGTAAGATCCCATTCGTCGGTTCAGTTCTGACATACGTAGAACGTGACCGACTGAAAGGGAACACGCCTTTACAGAATAATAAGCACGTGTAATTCAGTAACCCCGCCCACCGACTAATCGCATAACGCTAGCCAGTAGCAATAAACACGTCGAAGAAGATAGCAAGATATTATGGAAGAACAGTCGCTGCATAAGCTTCCTTTGGATCCTAAGATTAGGAATGTGTGATACTACATTTATTTTTAATGAAGAAGCTCATTAAATATGCAAAAAAAAAAAAAAAAAAAAAAACAGCGTAGAAAATAGCCTATTACTTAGTTATGATGTTTTTGGATGTAAAAAAACAAACGAACATCATTAGTTGACCTCAGACAACAGTATACTTTTTTTTAAAGCCAGTTCATGACATTTAAAAAAACTATAATAAAAAGGAATTTCTTATAGAAATAGTTCACCCAAAAATGAAAATGTGATGTGTATCTGATTACTCCAGGGCATCCAAGATGTAGGTGTGTTTGTTTCTTCAGTAGAACACAAATGAAGAGTTTTAACTTCTTGTAAAATGCATGTCAATGGGGTGTTTTATGAGAGTCACTATGAGAGTAAAAAACACATAGACATACAAATCCATAGGGAACCCTGTGGCTCGTGGCGACACATTGATGTCTTTAGACATGAAACGATCAGTTTCTGCAAGATGCCTCATTTGACTGATCCGCGCAGGCACTAATGAGGGATCTATCTATCTATCTATCTATCTATCTATCTATCTATCTATCTATCTATCTATCTATCTATCTATCTATCTATCTATCTATCTATCTATCTATCTATTCTATCTCTCTCTCTCTCTCTCTCTCCCTCTCTCTCTCTCTCTCTCTCTCTCTCTCTCTCTCTCTCTCTCTCTCTCTCTCTCTCTATATATATATATATATATATATATATATATATGATCTTGCCGGTCTTTTGACCTTATTCCATGGAAGACTGATATGAGGTAAAAAAATTACATAAATACTGTTGGGTTTCTCGCAGAAACTGATCGTTTCGTGTCTTAAGACATCAATATTTTGCCACGAGCCACAAGGTTTTGATATGGATTTGTATGTCTGTGTGTTTTTACTCTTATAGAAATACACCCCATTGACATGCATTAAACGAGCAACATTTGGAGTTAAAAATCTTCATTTGTGTTCTACTGAAGAAACAAACACGCCTACATCTTGAATGCCCGGGGGGTAAGCAGATAAACATCACATTTTCATTTTTGGGTGAACTGTCCCTTTAAGCATAAAGTATACTTTGAATTCCTCAGGTTTCTGACATATTAACATTTAACATTAGCAACATTTCAAAATGTTATTTTTTTTCATTGCTGGCATAATTTCACTCCCCATACATTTTTTTTTAATTGCCCTTTCTAATTATCATCCTTCTGTTTTCTGTTTAACTTCACTTTACAGGCTGAATTGTGACATTGCCTCATGTACAGTATTAGACATTAGCCAGCATGTGGCCATCTAAAATATACTGACTTAATCCGTTCAACAGAGAGAGACTGCATGACTACAAGTCTTCTTTCAGAAGAAGGCTCTTGGATTTAGTTTTCCAAACCCACAGAAGCCCTTTGAGACTTTTTTCACTGTTTCAGTCTAATCCAGCAAACTCTTAACTCAGTTTTCAGCTAAGACTCAACAGTACAATCCTGTACATTTCAACTTTACAAGCCTGCAAATGTAGTGCATTTCTGCTCCTTTCAACTTTACACAGCTTCACTGTAATTCAACAAACCAAAGCTGCTTTAACACCTTGTAGTTGCAAACATGATTTGCAATTATTAAAAAGTAGCACGGCCTTCTACATTAAAAGTTAAAAGTCAGATGAATATATTCTACGGTATAATAATGCTTGCATGATTCCATACAACTGCCCAAATTTGTGGCAAACCCCCCCCAAAAAACAAACAAAAAAACAACAACAACATGTTTTTATGTGCGTTTAGAGTGGAATCGTTCTTTTTGGGTTTGTGTTATTTCCAGCAATTCTCTCATCTACCTCTGTGCGAGTGGATTCCTCTGGGAAAATCTGCATTTGAACAGCTTTTTGTTGATGACACAAAGCACGACTGCTTTTCGCAATTTTGTTTCGCGGCACATGTTCTGTATATGGTTAAGGCGGGCGATGAGATTAATGTATCACTGCAGGACAGCTAGTTAGTGGTCACATAAAAGCGCTTGTTTGAAATGACAGGCAGCTGAGTTTTCTTTGATTTTCTCCTTCTCTGAGAGCTGAGCCCAGGATGAATAGGGTAATTTATTAAAGGCACGCTTTATCTAATAGTTCCTTTGTTGTTCTTTCATTGCCTGTCCCTTTAGCTATAGCTATCATTTTTGTTCATACTTTGCAAAATGGGGCTATCCACATTGTCTTATATTTTTGAGGTGTGCGGTTCTTAAACATAACTGCCTATGAAAACAACATTATAAGGCATTGTGACAAGTTTGCTTAAAGAAATCTATCCAAGATGTTCTCAGTAGGAAAAATGTTGAATAAATGTACTTTCAAATGATCTAATACCAAAACGTGAAGTATTTAAGCATCTTGTATTTTTCGGTTTATTAGAGAATGTCATTTGTAATGGTTTTTAAAGATCCCATGTGGTAAAAATCATGTTTGTTTATATGTCTATGTGGTGTTTTTTATTATGCTTTAATACAATCCATGTACAAATCCATAAGTCAACAGCACTGCTGAGTATTTTCTATAAATTGCAGTGGCCAAAAGACATCACAAACTACCTTGTAACCAATCACATCCACGTGCGGCCAGGCTTTAACATATCATCAACAGAAATCGAGACTCATCAGAACAGGCAACATTTTTCCAGTCTTCAACTGTCCAATTTTTGTGAGCTTGTGCAAATTGTAGCCTCTTTTTCCTATTTGTAGTGGAGATGAGTGGTACCCGGTGGGGTCTTCTGCTGTTGTAGCCCACCCGCCTCAAGGTTGTGCGTGTTGTGGCTTCACAAATGCTTTGCTGCATACCTCGGCTGTATCGAGTGGTTATTTCAGTCAAAGTTGCTCTTCTATCAGCTTGAATCAGTCGGCCCATTCTCCTCTGACCTCTAGCATCAACAAGGCATTTTCGCTCACAGGACTGCCGCATACTGGATGTTTTTCTCTTTTCACACCATTCTTTGTAAACCCTAGAAATGGTTGTGTGTGAAAATCCCAGTAACTGAGCAGATTGTGAAATACTCAGACCGGCCCGTCTGGCACCAACAACCATGCCACACTCAAAATTGCTTAAATCACCTTTCTTTCCCATTCTGACATTCAGTTTGGAGTTCAGGAGATTGTCTTGACCAGGACCACACCCCTAAATGCATTGAAGCAACTGCCATGTGATTGGTTGATTAGATAATTGCAATGAGAAATTGAAAATTGAGCAGATGTTCCTAATCCTTTAGAATGGCATTGATATGAAAAAATTATTCCGATGTGCCTTGCCGACATGATATCGCATTGTTATATGCCTGCAATAACTCACATCTGCAATAACTCAGATGTGCATTTGACATAAATTTACAAGCATGGCAGTTGTAAATTAAATAATTTTATATAGAGTTCATCAATATATAATACAATTTTATCAAATGGAATCAATAAAAAAACAAAGCGCTCTAAAATAATTGTAGAATTTGGATTAAATTTGGACTTTACTATCGTTATTTTGAGAGCTTGTAAGGTATTCTTATTACAAAAAGAACTTTAATAACATTTATTTGTCTTTAAGTAACATTTTTAGTAAAGTTTTTGCTCAATGCTAACTGAAAGGAAAAAATAATTAATTTATCATTCTTGCACAGGACAGACTTGGTGTTTCCAAACAAAAGAAAAAAATAAAATAAATGTATATTGGTATGGGCATCAGCTATCGGCCAAATTAAATTGAAAAGTATTGGCAAAAAACAAATAACGTGCATAACGTGTCCGATTTTGTAACGAGTGATACCATTTATTACAGTAACTTGAGCAACTTGGTGTGAGTGAGTGGAGACAGGGCTAATTTGCATATTCATGGTCTGTGTATACTAAATGAAACAAGGGTGTAGTTACATTCAAGCTATTTTAAGGCATGGGTAAGTTTCTTTTTACAGGAAAAAAAACTTTAAATATGTAATTTTGGTGATCAAAGATGAGTTTTAAGGGCTAGGGTTTTTAGGGTTGTTATTGTTAAACTAAAATGTAAAATAATTTAATTTTAAAATTAAAAATTAAAGTTATTTTATTTTATTTGTAAATTCAATGTAAGTGTATTTATTTATATAATTTATTTTGAGAATAAACTCCATACTCAGCAATTGTCAACAAATTTTGTCTATTTGTATTTCTGCGGAATATCTGGAGAAAAGCAAATTTGAAACCTAAATAAGCGTAACTGATACCCTAAAGTCACATGTGCTGTGAAAGAGCAATAAACCTTTCCTCTGGGTGATTATTACTGTCATTATTTTTGTTGCATGACTTTTTGTAACGCAGAAGGAAATGCATTAGAAAGCTCAGTGAAGCCCTTTACTCTCATTTCAAAGCAGAGATATGGAAATGCTCATGATGAAAGTTCTCAGCTGCTCCGGCTCTCGAGATGTGCTGTGTGTATTCAAATCAAGTGCGTGGCTTTTCAGAGGTTTATACAGCGTTAAAGGGAAGAACGAGGCCCTTTTAAAATGGTATGGCACTTAAAAGTATAACTGCAGTCAGCCACACTGCCTGTGGCTCAATCGCTGACTTTCTTTTATCAACTGAGTAATAGCAGATGAACTTAAGGGTTATCATGGTACATTTTTAGTCTAGACATCTGAAATACATAGGTCATATCTGTTAACATCTTTATCATTTAAAGTTTGTTTCCTTGTAACATCACATTTTTGTGGCCCTTCTTTCTAAGCTTTTGCAAACAATCTCATTATGTATGGAGCGCTTTAGAGGTTTTAATGAAAATTGAATTTTACGTATTTCTGAACCTGCACTGTAACTTGGGTTTGCAACTACATGTCAACTAGCAGTCATTAGAGTATTAGTAGACTGTCTTCTTAAAGGGATAGTTCACCCCAAAATGAAATGTTATGTTTATCTGCTTACCCTCAGTGCATCCAACATGTAGGTGTGTTTGTTTCTTCAGTAGAACACAAATGAAAATGAAAACACAACCGTTGCTGTGGGCCAGTCATATAGTCGTGTGAATGCGTAACAATTCTATGAGAGCAAAAACAAAAAACATGATTAGACAACGTGCACAAAGAGCCCAGTGGCTCATGATGACACACTGATATCTTAAGATACAAAACGATCAGTTTGTGTGAGAAATTGAGCAGTATTTATATAATATTTTACCTCAAATACAACGCTATATCCAACAGCCTGGAGCGCGCTTCACTTCCGGTAAGGTTAATAATATATACGTGCTTCACTTCCGGTAAGGTTAATAATATATACATGCTTCACTTCCGGTAAGGTCAATATCCAAGCTCTGATATACGAGCTAGAGCGTGGAGATTGACCTTAATACCGGAAATGAAGCGCAATATTGACTATTCATACTATATTAACTATCAATATCTGTTCACTATCAATATCAAATTCACTATCAATATAGACTATGCATACTATATTCACTATCAATATCTGCTAACGTTTTATTTTGATGCTCCCCCAACAAACATTCTACTGATTGGAAGTAACTTTGCAAGCAATCTCATATGAGAGTTAGTCAACATTCACATTAATGAGCAGTAGTTGATATGTAGTTGCAAAGTCAGACTTATTTACAATAAAAGGGTTAGTTCACCCAAAAATAAAATTGATGTCATTAATGACTCTAATGTCGTTCCACACCCGTAAGACCTCCATTCATCTTCAGAACACAGTTTATGACATTTTATATTTTAGTCTGACAGCGTATCCAAGTGTGTGCACACTATACTGTCCATGTCCAGAAAGGGAATAAAAACATCATCAAAGTAGTCCATATGTGACATCAGTTAGTTCATTACAATCTCTTGAAGCATCAAAAATACATTTCGGTCCAAAAATAACTTTATTCACCATTGTCTTCTCTTCCGCGTTTGTTTTCAAACCTCAAATAAAGATTCAAACGGTCATGAATCAGCGTATTGATTCATGATTCCGATCGTGTGTCAAACTGACAAACTGCTGAAATCACGTGACATTGGCGATCCAAATCATAAATCAGTACGCTGATTCATGACCGTTTGAATCTTTATTTAAGGTTTGAAAACAAACGCGGAAGAGAAGACGATGCTGAATAAAGTCGTAGTTTTTGTTATTTTTGGACCAAAATGTATTTTCGATGCTTCAAGAGATTCTAACTAACCCACTGATGTCACATATGGACTACTTTGATGATGTTTTCCCTTTCTGGACATGGACAGTATAGTGTGCAGACACTTGGTATACGCTCTTGGACTAAATATAAAATATCTTAAACTGTGTTCTGAAGATGAACGGAGGTCTTACGGGTGTGGAACAAAATTAGGGTGAGTCATTTACGACATAAATTAAATTTTTGGGTGAACTAACCTTTTAAGTGTCTATGTATTTTTCAGTTTGTCCAGATAAGCTACCTGGTCTACAACCCTGGACCCCCGGTCACAATGAAGCCCACAGAGTCACCATCGGTTACGGCCGCAAAGTCATCCTCACCTCATCTGCGACCGTCCATTCCATCGAGATCCTCAACGGAGGTAGGGCTTTCTAATAAAACCTCTTTCAAACATCTCTGCATCATTAAAGTGCCACAAAGATTTACATCCTTCATGATGAAGGCAAAACCTGACATGAGCTGTGACAGGCTTAAATCAAAACACTTTTCAGACGTATCGCCCTGAGCTTGGAATATTCTGGAGTTTGATGGGGGAATTCCATCACATTGCTTGGCAGCAAACATTCTCTGCAAAAATAATTTTCTTACTCAGTGTTTTTGTCTTGTTTTTCCGTAAAATATCTAAACATTCGTAAAGGGATAGGTCACCCAAAAATGAAAATGTTTTATTTGTCTGAAAGAAGAATGTTATATACACCTAGGATGGCTTAAGGGGGAGTAAATCATGGGCTAATTTTCATTTTTGGATGAACTAACCCTTTAAATCAAGATACATTTACTTGACAAGATAGAAAGCCTTAATATATATATATATATATATATATATATATATATATATATATATATATATATATATATTTGATAAATAATTATCAAAGTTAAAGGGTTGGTTCACCCAAAAACCTCCGTTCATCTTCAGAACACAGTTTAAGATATTTTAGATTTAGTCAGAGAGCATATCCAAGTGTATGAACACTATACTGTCCATATCCAGAAAGGGAATAAAAACATCATCAAAGTAGTCCATATGTGACATCAGTTAGTTCATTACAATCTCTTGAAGCATCGAAAATACATTTTGGTCCAAAAATAACAAAAACTACGACTTTATTCAGCATTGTCTTCTCTTCCTGGTTTGTTTTCAATCCTCAAACAAAGAATCGAATGGTTATGAATCATCGTATTGATTCATGATTCAGATCGCTAATGTCAATGGTCAATGATTTCAACAATTTGGCAGTTTGACGCGATCCGAAACATGAATCAGCTGAATTGACCGTAAACTTGTCCCTTAAATCTAATTGGTTGTTTGGAATTTTGTTCTAGGATCAACATAGATGTTGGACTAGGAACATGTTATACTTGGTGAAATAACATTCATAATTTTAAATGTTAAGGTTAAAATCACTTAATTTTGATACATTTTCTGTCAGGACCACTTTCGTCAAAGATGATTGATTGACTGTTAGCATTTAGTTTGGATTGGCAGAATGGTTCTGGGCAATAACTCCCTGCGCATCCATGCAGCCTAGCATGGATAAGAGCAGGGAGAGCAGCAATAAACCCCTTAGCGTAAACAGAACAGAACCAACATGATGTATTGCAGATATCATTAATGTTCATATTAAATGTACAAAATAATTCATGAATTTATTCTGATTCAAGGGGAATTAGAATACCAAATTGTGACTGACAAGAGAAGGCGCTGGGGATGGAGGAGGGTAAATGAGCTCTGGAGACAGATGCTGATAGTACTAAGGAGCTTATATACATGTTTGCTGTGATAGACGTCATATTCCTCCAGACATGATCAGCTGACAGCCAGCTGATGCGAGTTTGACTAATATGACCAGCCAGAACTGACGCTATACGCTTGATTTTTTAAGAAAACAAAACTTCTGTATCTCAATTATACGATATTTATTTAGATATTCAAAGCTAACAAAATTGTTCTAAGAATATTTGCTAATGTTCCTATTAAATGGTTAGTTCACCCAAAAAAAATACAATTAGAGCTTGATTTACTCACCCTCAAGTCATCCTATATGACATTCTTCTTGCAGACAAATACAATCTAGAATGACTTGAGGGTCTAATTTTCATTTTTGGGGGAACTAACCCTTTAAGTTATAAAAACGTTTTCAGTTCGAAACATCAGTTTTTAAAAAATGTCTTTCAAATATTCAAAAAAGTAATTATTTTGCAAACATTATGGAAGTTACTTTTGAATGTTTCATAAATTCCTGAAACATGTAGTAACAAAGACATTAGGAAACATCCAACTAAATGTTTCAGGTAAAAATGTTACATGAATGATCTATAAACAATGTGCACAACTTTGTGCTAACATTTTAAGAACATTAATAAAGATAACTTTGAATGAACATTCTGTTACTGGAAGAATGTTTTTGTTCATAACTTTTGCCAGAACCTTGCCAGAACTTGCCAGAATGTCCTTCTGAGAATGTTCCCTGTTGGCAGGGTTTGTACTGGAAAACAAGTCAAACATACGGAGTAAGAAAACGATTTTATTGCTGTGTTTGTTTACTTTTAGAACTAAATTTGGAGTTGGAAAACATCCTGCATGCTCATTGGTTGAAAATCAGTGGCGAGAGATCAGGATTGGCTTGATTATTTTTTTTTTTTTTAGGGAAGCTTGTGATAGCAGATTCCAATCGACCCATTTTTCTGCGGACTAGGCACATCCTCATCGGGAACAAGGGCGAACTTCACATTGGCAGTCCAGAATGCCCTTACAAAGGCAACCTTACCATCTCTCTCTTTGGCAGGTATATGAATACAAGCTTTAAAAAAAAACATCAGTCTTTCTGAAAAACTCCTGCAGCCTTCATAAGGGCACTTACAGGGTAAAGTTTTGGAGGAGCATTTGATGGATAGGAATGTGTAAGCCTGTAACTTTAACCCCATAAAGCCTATTGGATCATAATTGAGATACAAAAAGCCTCTAATTATCAATGTGATAAAAACCTGTTGCACACAATCTACTACATGCCTTCTGTCGTCTGATTGATAGTTTAAACTTTTTAGCATAATTGTAAAAAGGCCCAGATTTAGGATGTGATTCACATGTATTTTTGCCATGAAATTTTTAGTATTAAATAAATAATATTTCAAGATGAACAATTACTGGACTGAAGTACCCCATTAAAAAAAAACAGCATATGCTGGTTAGGTATGTTTTAAAGCATGGCAGCTGGTTTGAGATGGTTTAAACAGGTCAAGTGCTGGTCCTAAGAAACTAGCTCCAGCTCAGGACCAGCTTAAACCAGCTCATGCCCTACTAAGAACCACCATAAACCAGCTCAAACCAGCTGCCATGCTTCAAAATCAAACAAATATAATACATCTGGCTTTTGAGAAATGCATCTCTCAATCATTATTTTTTTTACATTTATATACACTTTGATTCTACTACAAATTACAAATCTGAATCGCAACTTGAAATTTGAAGGCATTCTCAATTCAATTCTGGCACACAACCCTTGTCTGGCTATCACCAGACCAAGCTCAATTTAAGATCGAACATTGGTCTGGCGAGTCTGTGCTGTATTTTCTACTGCACAAGAGGCGTGATAAACGAGCATTGTTCAAATGACTCCGTACGCAATTGGATAGTCCTTCAACCAATCAAACCACAAGAGGCGTGTTTAACAGGCAATGACCCATAAATTCTCATAACTTCCGTCATCATGTTAAACCCGCAAATAGTTTGCCAGGTGGATAAGCCAGTCTGTGATTGGTTCCTGAAAAAGTGTAACAGTATGACTGCATTTGACAATACGAAATAAAATAAAAGTTCAAAAAAGAAAAGAAAAAGTGTAACAGAAGCAGTAGAAATGATTGGTCAAGTTTCCAGACTGAGTTGCCAGGCAAAATCAAATCGCCGGCTGATCAGGCTAGGTTTACCCAGTCTAACACAATCCTGTAAGGGAATATCTGATCAGTTGTATTTTTCTTGTTGTTGTTGTTTTTCAAAAAGGTCTGATGACAGTGAGGTTGAACACAGTTATTTTGGGCGAAAGTACATTGGCGTTGGAACTGGAGGAACCTTGGAGATTCACGCGGGAAAGAAGCTGTCATGGACGTTCCTGAACAAAACACTTCATCCTGGGCAGGGTAATGAGAACAGTTACCATTTCGAGAGGAGCTGGGGCAACAGAGGCATCATCATTCACGTCATCAACCCCAAGACTGGAGAGGTGTTTCACTCTGATAGGTCTGTGAGACATGACTCCACATTTTCTGTTTTTAAAGTGTGTTTTTATTTAATGCAGTGTTGCTTCTTGATGGATTAGTGGCTGTTACTTCAGTACATCTTGTAAAACCAACTAACTGATGGTTTTAATGTGCAGTTGGAATTAAAACAGTAATTACAAATAGACTGTCAAAACAAACAGCGCATCCAAGTTGGCATCGCTGCAGGCAATTGATCAGCAACTATTTTTCATTGCAGAAACGATCGTCTGTTATTGAATCATAGACTTCAAAACAATCATTCATACTCAGTATGCTTACTGGCTTCTGTAACGTTCGTTGACTGCTCTATGATTAATCTCTGTGACCCACTTTTACGTTTGTGTGTGTGTGTGTGTGTGTGTGTAGGTTTGACACATATAGGAGCAAGGACGAGAGCAGACGGCTGGCCCAGTATGTAGACGAGGTAGAAACTGGGCAGATCTTGGCCATGGTGGTTAATGATGAAGGATCCAACAACCTGGAGGATCTGGCTAAAAAGGCTCTCACTAAGCTGGGTAGCCGGCACTTCCATCGACTTGGTTTCCGGTAATATGACACATTTCCAACTTACCAATACCTGCTTATCCATGACATGTCTAGAGTTTTCTTCAGCATTAGTTGAGAATTGGACACTGAATATAGGGTAGTCTGATTTAGTCGAGTATGCATGTGTCAATCAGCCTGACTGCATTCACATTTTTCTCTTTGCATCGCTGCTAGTCTGAGACCAGTGAACTATGTTTCTTGAAATAGCACCTAAATCAGTGGCAACCCCTGGTCCTTCAGTTCTACCTTGTTGCGCACAGAGTTTAGTTCCCATTTTAATAGCAAACTAGAGAAAACTTTTACGGAGTGTTTGATGAAAATGAAAATAAAATATGCCTTGAGGTTGTGGAAATAATAAGGCAATAATAAGTGAAAAATAACATATATTTTATTAGTGATAGATGCTATTTACTAAGTGAAAATTGTGATATCTTCTATTTACACCATGTAAAAGTAGCAGTTCTTTGTGATATAATTTAAATAGGAATTAAATGCTGTTTATACTTTTTGACAGATACATACTATTTAGTATTGTTGTACATTAACAGGATATAATATTAATATAGAGTGTAAATGCTTATTTATTAAAACTATTAGTGCAGCCTTAATGGGACAACAATGAGACAATTAATGGGACACATTCCCCTAACCCTACCCAATAAATAATTGTATAATTATTAAACATTTTGCACTATTTCCATTTTCAAAACATTTGCTTAATTTTGATTGAAAGTAAATGCCTTTCTAATGTATTATGTGATTGGGAAAGGGAACGGGAGAAGAGCAAGCTTGACCAAAGGCGGATTCGTACCTGGGTCGATCGCGTCAACCTAGATCCTTAAACATTACGCTTTCCTGACTACACTTTGCTTTTGTGCATTGTTTTGGCATTGCTAGTTTTAAAGATGCCATATTATGCCCTTTTACATATTATGTCTTTGTTTTGTTTTTGGAGTCTAATAGAATAGGTCTTCATGTTTGAATGTTCAAAAAACATTGCTTTTCACATATTTTACATTGTTGCAATGTTGCAGCACCTCTCTTCTCAGTCTGTAAGTAAGGCTCTGTTTAGTTCCAGTCTCTATGAAGCCCCTCCTTCTGAAAAGTGCAATGTACTCTGATTGATTGGCTAGAGGAGTGTGTTGTGATTGCTCAACTGCTTCCAGCGTTTCAGTTTCAGAAATGTCACACCCCTCACCATGACCACGAGTTTCAACACACTACTAACACAACTGAACTCTTTATTTTGAGTATGAAATTATTTAAATGATGAATACTATGACGTGTACATTCCTGGAAGAAACACAAGACTACAATGGAGGCGTTCCAGGGAGTTCAGAAACAGTGCGTACTGATATAGGGAATAACTCCCTTCGGAGTGACTTTGCTTTTGAAAGTTGAAAATATAAAAAGGCACAATAGGCTATCTTTAATTAAAATAAAAAAACAAGCCAAGTCACTTGGAAAATTAAATAATGTGGAATCTTTTTATTGTAATTTTTCAATTACACAAAGTTTTTTTTTTTTGTGTTGTTGCCTAAAAAGTCATTAATGGCATACCATGCAAATTTATACCAGAATAATGTATATAATACGGCCAGCTAACTAATACTGTTAGGATGGATAATAATGCATTTGGGATGCGGTGCAAAATTGGCTGGTTCAGTTGTGTTTGATTAGAGTTGGAACTGAATTCTGCAGGATGGTTCATCTCCAGGAACAGCGTTTGGGCAGCTCTTTCAGTTTATGGAATATAGATTGCATGAATTTATGAAGTTATTACTAGAAAATTACTAGAGCGAATCCTATAACGTTGCAAATGGGCTGCAGATCGTTATGAAAAATCCACAGAAATCCCTTTAATATATAGCTGTATATCTTTCTGAATGTCTTTCTTCTATGGAATTGTATTTGAAACAAAGCTTTTGATATAACTCCATTATGTCTCATTAACGATGAAATGACAACCTCTGAGCATTTTTTTTCTTCTTCTGTGGAATGGTTAAAATAAAATAGTTGTTTACATGAGTGAAGCTGGGCTGTGAGAATAATATCAGCATAGCTGTGAGAGATAACAACTTTTGGATAATTAAAATGTTTAATGAAACACCAGGCTATAAATCCAGAAACGGCACTACATGTGATGCCTGCAAAAATCATTTGCTATTAAACTTTACAATCACATATGACTGACACTTATGTTTCCCACACACACAAATCTAATCACAGCAGGAAAAATAGCTCAGCATAGAGGCCTATATATATACATATATATACAATTTTGCTAGACCATATATATATATATATATATATATATATATATATATATATATATATATATATATATATATATATATATATATATATATATATATATATATATGTTAGCAGCAGATTTCAACTATTTTCTTTTCACTCTCCGGTCTCTAAAATCGAAATGCAGTATAATTGCATGCTTGCTTCCTTAGATGTGAAAATGGCCATTGGAACAAAGCAAGTTTATTTGCTACTAAGTGCTTTCCTACAAAGCTCTGAGAATTGTATATGAAAAACTTCCATTCCAATGATTAGTTGAATGTTCTGTAAGCAGCAGAAAGCAGACAGTCAGTGAATAGAGCAGGTAGGTGTGAGCACTGCCATAACAATGCAAGAAAACACGTTAAGTATGCTCATTTTGCATACATGTAAAACTTATTTATTCTTTTAGAAGTGCATTTGTGAGGTCAGGCACTGATGTTGGATGAGAAGGCCTGGCTCGTAGTCTCCGCTCTAATTCATCCCAAAGGTGTTCTATCAGATTGAGGTCAGGACTCTGTGCAGGCCAGTCAAGTTCGTCAAACTAAAAGTCTTTATGGACCGTGCTTTGTGCACTGGTGTGCAGCCATGTTGGAACAGGAAGGGGCCATCCCCAAAAAGTTGGGAGCATGAAATTTTCCAAAATGTATTGGTATGCTGAAGCAGTAACCCAAAACCCAACCCCAACCTAACCCAAACCCTGAGAAACAACTCCACACCATAGTCCCCTCTCCACCAAACTTTAAAATTGGTACAATCCAGTCAGGCAAGTTCTGTTCTCCCGGCTAGTTCATTGATTGCCAGACAGAGAAGCATGATTTTGTCACTCCAGAGAACACATCTCCACTGCTTTAGAGTCCAGTGGTGGCGTGCTTTACACCACTGCATCTGACACTTTGCATTGCACTGGAAACTTATTCCATGAAACACCCTATGCACTGTTCTTGAGCTAATTTGAAGGCCACACAAAGTTTGGAGTTCTGTAGCTATTGACTTATTGCAAAGGTGGAAACCTATCACGCTACCACGCTTGAATTCACTGAGCTCCTGAGAGTGACCCATTCTTTGACAAATGTTTGTAGAAGCGTCTGCATGCCTAGGCGTTTGATTTTATACACCTGTGGCCATGGAAGTGATTGGAACACTGAATTTAATCATTTAGAGGGGTGTCCCAATACTTTTGTCAATTCATAATGTATGTATATAAATTAACACTAATAAAATAATGGTTTAACTTAGGGACAGTTTAAGAGTGTCAATCAGTGATTTTTTTCTATATATCAGAAAATTGGACTTTGGTTTGCGGTGTGATTTCCTCCCAAAATCTCTGCATCGTCGTATGCCGTGGGCGTTGTATGCACAGAGAGCGCTCCTGTTGGACAGATGGAGAATTGGACACCTCTTTGGCCCATCAGTCTGTTTATCTCAGAATGGAGAAGGGGCTGATGGGAAACTCCAGCATTATAATTACCCATTTCTCTCTGAGAAGCACAAGCTGCCAATCACATCTTAAGTCAACATCATTTACAGCAGAGAAAGTCAGAATGTTTGTCTAGGAGGGACAACTTATTCATGGCCAACTCCTCAGACTTATCTGTCCCTCATTCATCTCCCTCTTTCTCCTATGTGCGTGTGCGTGTGTGTGTGTGTGTGTGTGTGTGTGTGTGTGTGTGTGTGTGTGTGTGTGTGTGTGTGTGTGTGTGTGTGTGTGTGTGTGTGTGTGTGTGTGTGTGTGTGTGTGTGTGTGTGTGTGTGTGTGTGTGTGTGTGTGTGTGTGTCTCTGCAGGCATCCGTGGAGTTTTATTACAGTCAAAGGGGACGCCTCCTCAGCGGTCGAGGATCATGCCGTCTATCAGGGTGAGCCTCTTTTGCCAACGTCTTTGCTCAGCGATGGAAAGCAAACAGCAGCACATAAAGGAAATATCTTGAAGGCGAGCCGATTCTGTCTCCTGATGCTAGTGTGTGTTTGTGTGTTCAGGAACCAAGGCTTCATCTGAGGCCAGGAGCTCTCGGGTGTTTCACTCAGGTTACGGAGAGCATTTCACCATCACCACCATCAGTCAGTGGGTTCAAGGTACAAACACACCTCTCCACCTCTGCAAAACACACACCCATGACTCATTTTTTCAGGTCCAGGTTGGTTTATACCAGTTTGTTGGTCTAGCTGGTGAAAAGCAAAATTTAATCAAATAGTTCATTCAAAAGTTAAATAGTTTTCATCATTTACTCAACCTCATGTCATATTCTGTATTCACAAAAGTTTAGCAGAATAGGGTCGGTTGAGCTTTGAAAACAGCATAAGCAGAAAAGCTGCATGAAAGTATCATATGTTTTATATTCAATAAATAAAAATTTCAGGGTAGGGTCAGCATAATAGCGACTGTTAAACTCTGAAATGATCTGACAGATAAAAATGTCAATATGTTTCTCAAATAAAAGCAATCGCATGATTTCAGAGGACTTGGGATTGGATTACAGCGTATGGTCATATCATATTCAGTTGCGTTAACTGAAAATGTTCCATCATTTACTGAATTTTAAGAAGATTGACTGACACTTTCCATCATTTTGACAGATTAAAAAGTTGTATCTTTCTACTTTAGAATCATTCTCAGAGTGAAATATACTAGTAGATTAAACTGAAGAAAATATAATTTAAAGTGTCTCTGTGAAAATAAATGTGAGAAGATTTGAGGAGAGAAAAAAGTTTCCAAGCGTAGTCCAGGGAAATGATTCATATGTTATTGCTCATTAAATCAAGGGTCTCTTTCACACTGTGAGAGCAGTAAAGGCCCAAAACCTACAACTCAGTGGTTGGCAAAACTAAAATAAAAAAGCTCTTGCAGAAAGAGAGTTATTTTTCCTGCAAGAGAAGATATCAATGTCACATTGAAGAATATCAAGTGCTACAGTCTTTTAAAGATGGACAAAAATAGAACTTGACAGACAATGTTCAACCCAGTGTGTTAGAGTAAAGGATAATGATTATTTGTAGCGCAACCTCTGGTCAGATGTACTAATCATGTTGAGATTTTGTTCTTTTTGCAGCTTGGCAGTATAATTCACACTCCACTTTTGATGCATGAAAAAAAAAACTGCTCAGACGGTCTGTTTAACATCTCCCATTGTGTTTCTAGGAAGAAAGAATAATAGAGGGTTACAATGACATGGAAATAGGCAGAAGTTTTCCTTTAACTAGTAAATCTCATAGACTTTCTTTTTGATGTCCTGATGAGTAAGCTAGTTTTGGTGATACCTGATGGTATATCCTAACCAGCCATTATACAACAATATCCGGCAACAAATTCTTTATCTATCTAGCCTGACAAGCCAGACCCACATCAAGATGTTTGGTCTGGAAACTCACCATAGACAGGGCTCAATCCGAGGGGCGGGATAAACGGTTGTCTTTCAAACTCCCTCTGCACGCGATAGGATAGCGCTACACCAACCAGAGCAACGAAGGTGAAACAGAGCTTGTTGATAGATTAAATATTCACCGTATCCGGTCGGCTAAACTCCGAACACATCTTCCCTTTTCACTTCAGTGCCGTTCTTTGTTCTTTTCTCAGAGAAAAGCTTAACTCCAAGTCTTCCAGAGTCGCGGTCAAAGCTGATTCGAAAGACCGCCGCCATTCGCCAGTTTCTGTATTTACTAGAAGCACGCAAACGCAACTCGTCGTCATTATGGCCCCACCCGCCAATTCTATACACGATTTGATTGGCCCGTCCAGATTGAGAGGAATACAGCTCTGAAGGGTATTGAGAGTTCCTAGACGACACTTGCGGGCAGATTAAATTTGCTGCCGCTAGGGTGCGTCTAGATTTCTAGGCTATTATCTATCCTCACAGAAAGAGAAAATGCTGAAAACACAACATAGCTTATATTACCATAATGGATTTTTTAAATAAACACTACAGTTAAAGGGTTAGTTCACCCAAAAATGAAATTGATGTCATTAATGGCTCACCCTAATGTCATCCCACACCTGTAAGACCTCCGTTCATCTTTGGAACACAGTTCCATTAAGAGAAATGTTCTGTTCCTTTAATGAAAGTGAATACACACTATACTGTCCATGTCCAGAAAGGGAATAAAAACATCATCAAAGTAGTCCATATGTGACATCAGTTAGTTAACTAGAATCTCTTGAAGCATCAAAAATACATTTTGGTCCAAAAATAGCAAAAACTACGACTTTATTCAGCATTGTCTTCTCTTCCGCGTTTGTTTTCAATCCTCAAATAAAGATTTGAACGGTAATGAATTAGCAGATTGATTCATGGTTCGGATCGCCAGTGTCACGTGATTTCAGCAGTTTCACACAGAAGAGTAGACAATGCTTTGGGGTCAGTAAGATTTGTATTTTACTTTAATTTTACTTAATTTTATTCACCAAGAATGCCTTAAAATGATCAAAAGTGACCGTGAAGACATTTATAATGTTTACAAATATTTCTACTTCAAATAAATTATGATTTTTTTTCCAACTTTATTCATCAAAGAATTTGAAGAAAAAAAAGAAAGAAAAAAAAAAAAAAAAATATATATATATATATATATATATATATATATATATATATATATATATATATATATATATATATGTTAATCAGCAGAACAGTTTTCAACATTAATAATAAGAAATGTTTCTTGAGCAGCAAATCAGCATATTAGAATGATTTCTTAAAGATCTTGTGGCACTGAAGACCCCCCAAAAACATAGCAAATTGTGCAAGTAGATGAATTCAGGGTGATTGGGACACTTTTGCCATTGAGATGACTTGGACAAAGTGTCCCAATCATTCGGAATTCACAGCTAGATTAAATAATGCTGCTAAAATCAATCTACAATTGAGTGTTCCACCTGCTATTTGGTTCACCTCCTCCAATATCTTGATCTCAGTAATCTCGACGCTGTTAAATAATATCAGCGTGGCGTCTGTCTGTCCACCCCCGAGTACCAGCATCTTAATTACCCAGCCAACCACTTACACCTGTACTTCCTCAACCAGCGCCTCAATCGCACAGTCCAAAAGAACATCCCCATTCTGAAGATGCCATCTGTTTGTTCATCACCAAAGCGATAATTTAGTTAACAAGTGTGCAAGATCTTATTATGGGCAGAGAATGAACTCATTTAGATGTAGAATTAAAGTCCTGCCGTATGATTACAGCGCACAGATGGGGAAAAGTGGGCGAAATTTACTCTGGAATTCCGGGAACAAGTTTGGGCCCATTAAAAATCAAATTGAAAGTTTTGTGTTTTTTAGCTTTGAGACCATGGATATACTATTGTACTCCTAAAAGTTGAGCTTTTCTGGATGTATGCAACTGTTTGGTGTTGGGAGGAACATTTTTTAATTAAAGACGTCTCATCTGCTCGTTAAGGCTGCATTTATTTGGTCAAAAATACAGTAATATAAGTAATATTATTACAAGTTTAAAGAACTGTTTGCTATTTCAATATATTTTAAAATGTAATTTATTCCTGCAACGCAAAGCTGAATTTTCAGCATCATCACTCCAGTCTTCAGTGTCACATGATCCTTCAGAAATCATCCTAATATGCGGATTTGATTCACAAGAAACATTTCTTGTTTTGTGAAAGTGGAAACTGTGATACATTTTCTCAGGATTCTTTGATGAATAGGAAATTCAAAAGAACTTGAAATATATATTCGAGAAATTTCAAGTGTTCACGCTGAAATTTCTCGAATATATATATGTAACAGTGTGAACACTTGAAATTTCTCGAGATCTCCCTGATCATAGCGGGGAGTGAAGGAGAAACATCTTTTCAAATGCATGGCAAACGTGTCTTTTTTATTGTATTTGGTTTATATATATATAAATATATATATATTGTATTTGGTTTATATATATATTGTATTTGGTTTATATATATATATATATATATATATATATATATATATATATATATATATATATATATATATATATATATATATATATATATATATATATATAAACCAAATACAATATATATATAAACCAAATACAATATATATATAAACCAAATACAATATATATATATATTTATATATATATAAACCAAATACAATATATATATATATATTTATATATATATAAATATATATATATTTTTTTCTTTGAGTCATTATAAGACATTGTTAATATCTTTACTGTCACTTTTAATACAAGTTAATGTATATGAAGTTTTTTATTTTTTTATTTCCTTTTTGTATTTCCTATTGAAAAAGGAAGTTGATAAACTGCAATGGATGATTTTACAATTATGAATAAAATATTATTGTAATACGTTTTATAAGAAAATATTTCAATCATTCTACTTCAAAATGTCCCATTTAATTCAGTTATTTAGAAATCTTGTAATTTCTTTAATTATTTGTGACATTTTCTAGCAGCTTTTGAGTAAAAATTATTTCAAATAAATCCTACACCATTTTTTTTCTTAGTTTATGAGACATATGAAGAAAAATAATTAACTGGCATAGCCTTTAATTTACATCACAGCCATTATGATCTGCTACTTTGTCCATTGTACAAAAATATGTGGAAGTCCCTGTCAACAAGATTAATAAGATTAGTATGTTAAGTAATAATTTTGTCCAAAAAAAAAAAAAAGTTATATTTTGTTTTTAAATCTTAATAACTTGTTTTGGCAAGTTTTAGGTGTACCAAAGCTGTATTGATTAGCCTCAAAGCTAAACCCTAATGCGCATAACATTTTCAAGTGACGGTAGCATGGGAGTGATTTTTCAAGTCGTTGGTAACGTACAATATACACTTCAGTATGACACCAATTCACTTCCCACATGTTAATATACACAGTACATTTTTGACCACAGTCTTGGAGTGGTTTCTGAGAGCTCTTCTGCACTGGAGGGCTCTATATAATTTGTTGTAGCTCCTAATCATTTTCAAGTATTCCCCTAACAGCGTGAACACTTGAAATTTCTCGAGATTTCCCTGATCTTAGCGGGGAGTGAAGGAGAAACGTCTTTTCAAATGCATGGCAAACGTGTCTTTTTTATTGTATTTGGTTTGATTTGAATGCAGTGCAACTGAAGTAGGCTGAGTTCCCTGTAGGATTGGCAGTGCAGACGGCAAAACAGGGAGGGTGAACTGCAATTATCTCTGCATAAATAGGCTTTGACAGGCAGAATTGCAAAGCAGGAAGATTAAAGATGTAAATGAGACTAATATCTACACCGAGCCTGTTTGTTGGGCAGTGCTGGAGGGATGGCAGCATTCTTCTGCGTTTTAATCTGTGCGTCTGTTTGTGTGGTTTTAGAGGCTGAATGGACAGAATGGTTTGACCGTGATGACGAGAGGGGGTCAGGTGACTGGGAGAAACTGTCCGACCTCCACAAAGCTTTTCCAGAGCGTCTGTGCAGTAATCCTGTTGATATTGAGGTAAACATATGTTTGGATGAATGGAAGACGAATTTATTGCTGATTATTAAATGCTTCTATTTTTACTAAATAATCTGTGAAATTGAGTTTTCACATATGTTTTGCATGTTTGTAAACCAAACAAATATTGTAAGTAAAAACAGGCATTAAACAGCAGAAACAATCACATTGGCCTATTTAAAAAAACAATGGTAGTATTGGCTAATACCTTGCGGACCCAGGCAAGGGTGTCTGTTAAAGACTCGAAACACCCGTTGACCCCACTGATGACGTGTCCAAGTGGCCTCAGACAGTGGACTGCGAAGTCCACTTCACACGGTATTCCGCCATCTTAAGTGACATTCCAATCCAAAGGGGTGAACATGCAGTGTAAAATATTACATGTTTAATAAGTTATGACAACAACAAAAATTAAATTAGTTATACAAGATGCAACTAATTTTTTAAAGTCAGTTTAACATAATCTAAGTCAAAATAACTTAAACATACAAGTCGATTCTACTTAAAAATTTCAGGCTGCGACTTTTTTTTTTTGTGTAGTTTGAAGGGTACTGCGAACAGCATAGGGAAGAAGGGAACATCGATACATCACTTCACAGGAAATGGAGAGTAAAAATCACCCAAATGTCATTGCGCATCGCATCCCCTGTCTGAACTGAGTTTACATTTGCATTTGAATATTCATAGATATTGGGGGTGCCACAATACTCAATATAATATTAAACTGTTCGGTACGGCATTCACGGTTCAATACGCACTGGTTAATTTTGTTTTTTCCGGTTTTGCATTTAATTTATTATTTCAATTTCTTTCCAATTGAAATATTTCTCTCAGTTTATTTCGGCTCTGTTTGAGTGTGCCTGTGAGTCTACGTGCTGATATGAGTAAAGTTAGGGGGTGTTAGCCGCGTTTTAAAGCCTTGCTGGTTAAACATTTCATTCGCTTGCTATGCACTGTTTTACATTGAGCACGCGCATTAAACGTCTGTCAAACACACGTGATTACTGGACAGAATTATAGTGCTAATACTGTCAAATACACACAAGGTTAACATATAAATGCAGTCGGTTATGTCTAAAGTGAAAGGAAAATTGCGTGCGTCTATGAGATGCGAGAAGGTCTTCAATTGACAGCAGCGCAGCGTTAAAGGGACAGTTCACCTCTTACATGATTTAATAATTAAAAAAACACCTTTAATACAGTAGCTTTTAATCAATGTTGTATATTGAAGGATATGTAGTTTTAATTTTAGCCTACAATTATTCATTCAAATTCATACTTAAATGCTACTGTACATCTCTGAGCTGCCACTGTAAATCTTTATATATATTTATTTTATTTTATACAATACACTGGGAATGTGTACAAGGGTTTTTTAAGTAAAGTTTTAAGTGTAAGTAAGGATTTTCTTTTAAGTATAAGTAAGGATTTTTTCTTTTATAAGTCTTTTAAGTGAAATATAGAAAGAGTATTCTAGAAAAAGAGTAAATATAGAAAAGTAAATTTTCTCCTTAACCCTTTTCTGTTCCTGTCGCCTAAGATTAGAATACAAAAAAAAAAAAAAACGAACCGAACCGAACCGAACCGAATCGAAAAACTGTGGTTAAAATCCGAGGTATGTTATTAACCCGTTGGCTAACTGTATTGTTGCATCCCTAATAGATATTATACAAACTAGAGTATTTATAAATGGTTATGGCAGTAACTGTTACATTTGCATATAATATTTTATAAATATGTAAACAATTTAAAAGTGTTAAGAAGCAGCTGAGGGCTGTCGTTTTTTTATATTTTACTTTATTTACCCCAGGAATGTTTACTATGCATGTTTACTATTACTAAGCTGCGCGTAGAAAAGAAAGTGCACTAGATGAGACCGCCACAAAGGCCATTTATTAAGAATACACAAAGTTTACCAAATTAACATTTATTTTCATATTAAATGAGAGGTACAGCTTCAAATCTGTTTATAGTCAATAGCCTACAGGTATATGTAAACTAATGGACAATTTTTTTATTATATCTTTTAGATACATGATGTGTGTTTTGTAAAGTAAATTAGGCTACAATATTAATTTATGTTTTATTATAATCTGCGCAACCCCGTCTTCACCTTTCTTTAATGACGTTGCATGGCGTTTCACATGAGCGATTATTGTCAGGGAAGTCCACTTCAGCTGATATACCGTGCTTAGGGACTAGGGAGCAGTGAACACTGCGTAGAGACCCTGTCGAATGGAATGCACCCAGGGTATGTTAGAACAGGATGCTTCAATAAATCACACCTATTCCAGTTTTGGCATCCTTTTATGTTTGGCATCCGTTCATATGGTTAAAAAAAATACAATAAAAACAGCAATACTTATATTATTACAAATTAAAATTACTTTTGAATTTAAATATATATTTTTTTATTTTAAAATGTCATTTATTTCAGTGGTGCTGCTTCATATTTTTGTGGAAACCATGATAGTTTTTTTTAAGGATTCATTGATGAATAGAAAGTTAAAAAGAACAGCATTTATGTGAAATAAAAAATATTTCGTAACATCATAAATGACTTTACTGTTTGTTTAACTCAAATGAATGCATCCTTGCAGAAAAAAAAATATTAAGTACAAAACTTTTGAATGGTATTGAATGTGAGAGATGACTGTTTCACTGTATTTAAAATGTCCTCTTTTGCCTTCAGGCTGAAACTCTTGACAGCATCCCTGCCAACATGACAGGAGAAGTCTTCTCCAAGTTTGACAGAAACTATGGCTTTGTATGCCTCAACAAAGAGCAGGTGGATGGGATTTGCCACAACTACCGAGTGCGTTTCCTGTGCGGCAAGCTCGGTATGTTTAAAGCAGTCTGCTCTTCTCTTCCTGAGAAACTCTTTTCAGTCAGTCAGTTGTTCACCCTCATGTCGAAACCCCTAAAACTATTTTATAGAACACAAAATTGAAGATTTTAGGTACAATGTACCTCACGCTGCTCTTTTGCATAAAGAAATTGAATGGTAGCAGTATGCATATCTCTCTCTATGCATGGGGTCAGGTGACATAGCTGCTTTTCATCGTCTCAACAAACATGAATACGGTGTTACATTTGGCCAAACTATTGTATATTTCCCATGCTGTAAGTGAAATCAGCATTAAAACTTAATAATGTACAGTACATCAGAAACAGTGACACAGAAATCATCTAACATTAGTATGATCAGACAAATAATAATTTTTCAAAACTTTATGGCCAGTAAGATTTCTTCATGTTTTTGAAAGAACTCTTTAAAGCTCACCAAGGCAATCTCTTTCATTCTGTTGTACAGTCATGATATGGCTCTTCATAAATTATCTGTGAAACTTTGAGCTTTGATTAGAGCTGTATTCTTTAGATACAGACTAAAATGTCAGCAGGGGGCATGTGTTAATGAAGTAAAAAGATCAAAACAAGTTAATCAAATCATGAAATAAACTTAAAGGAAGTGTATGTAAGATTGTGGCCAAAACTGGTACTGCAATCACTTTCAAATGACTGTAGAGCGGTGTATCCTCTCTCCTCCTCCCCCTGACTCGAGGTTGCCAGATAGGCTGCAGGATCAGCAGGAACGTTTGTAGCTGCAGCTGTGGTAACTAGAGCCGATCTGGCAACCCGGATGCCGAATCACTACTGACTCGTGATTGGTAGATAGGTGGAGGGAGGAGCTTAAGGCCAAATCACAACATGTCAACATCAACATCAGTTGAGGGCTGCAACAACAACTTTTAAATGACAATATCCTGGCCGGACTACTGTCAGTGATATAAGTATTTGAAATTAACATGATTTCTTAATGCCTAGTGACATATCAGGGCCATTTTATGATGAATTGAAATACATTTCTTACATACAGTTCCTTTAATAAATGAATAAAATCCAGAAGTGTCAAGTAACTAAGTACAAATACTTTGTTACCTTACTTAAGTAGAAATTTGGGAGTAATTATTTTTTTAAAATATTTTTTAGTAATTATTTTTGCTTCTACTCTATTACTACTCTACTCTACTCGACTCTACTTCTATTTTCATTAAATTATCTGTACTTTCTACTCCTTACATTTTAAAAATAGCCTCATCACCCCTATTTCATTCCAGCTTGTGATCATTCAAAAAACAAAAACAAAAAATAGACGAGTTAATTTCTTAATTTTTTAAGTAATTTCTGTCAAATGTCATGAGAGTTTGTGAAAGCTCTGACGTCCTTTATAAGTGATTTGTGATGACCTCAAGAGCTCACGTCAGCCCTGCCCTCTTAGACAGATTCTGGTAAACAACTTCAGCTTTTAAATTTGTCAAATAAAGTGTGCACTTTGCAGCCTATATTTAGACAAAAATGGATGAAAAGCTTCGGAAATATACTTCCCGCACTTTGCAGTTTTGTAACATTGATTTTATTCCACTAAACATAATCTGCAGTGTGCAAGTGCACCAAAACAGACATTTTATTGTCAATCAAGTTAAACAGCTCTCAAAGATTGCAGGCCAAATCCCATACATGTCACATTTTGTGCTCCTCCTGTCAATGATTTTAACAGAATGCAGAGGTCACAGCAATGCCTGAAGTATTGGAGTTTTCAGTCACATGTTTCAAGGTTTTTTCCCCCTCAAAATAACTTGGTACATGATGTTTATTGGTTGAAATTGTTTTGTGTTAATCTAAACCACTGTCTGTTTGTAAATTCAGTCCAGGCTAGTTGATAATATGCCATTCTATAATTGCTAACATGCTGCCACATAGCTTGGAAGTTTCTCCATCTGATTATAAGTCAGAATGCTTTATCTGGATGTCTTTCCTATAAAAGACATTTTAAATAACTCTTGTCACATTATGACTGATTGTGACCATTACATGAACTGATTGATGACATTTATTCGTTTTCTCATGCAGAAAGATGCATGCATGATAAAAATAGCCTGTTATTGATAATGCTTTCAAAATGCATTGCTTCACTTTTAATGCATTTAGTAAGGGACAAAAATACATAAAAGATGTGTAGTTGAGTTTGATTCCTGGGAAACGCATGACATTTGTTTGAATTGACTATTGCTTGAATGAACTGTAAGTTGTTCTGGATAAAAGCACCTGTCGATGCAAATCTCATTAATGCTGGCATGTAAAGGCAATGGAATACGGCTGTGTCATCATGTGACCTTGTTGCTTACAACGACTTTACGCTTGTTAAATGTCTCTGGATTTGATTGATGGGACATTTTTTGAGGGTCTTCTATCAATAATTGAACTGATAAAATAAACACTGATAATAAGATCTTTGGTACGGAGAAAGTGTTTGACTGGTCATGTATAAAATTCAATTCATGCACACATTTTCATGCATCTTTAATGGGTTTCAGATCAGATTTGGCTAACACTGCATATAAATCTTTATATAGGTCATGACAGTTATTGACCATATGTGCATCAGCGCATGCTAATTATATGTGTGTTGTGTCCTTCAACAGTGCGTCCACATGCCTCCATTTCCGTAGACACCTTGTCTAACTGCAGTATTCTGGAGCTAGCGGACGAGCCTCAGGGTTGGACATTCGGCGACAGGATTGTGGTGGCCAGCACGGACTATTCCATGCACCAGGCTGAGGAGTTCAGCATCTTGCCTTGTCCCTCTTGCTCGAGGAACCAGATCAAAGTGGAAGGTCAGTTATAGCTCTGAAATTCCTGAAGGTGTAAAGCATTTTGTCCACTTAGTGTGCAAAAGTTTAGACACCCCGCTTTTAAAAAAAACAAAGATATTTTGTTAACACAAAACTTTAAAGGGTTAGTTCACCCAAAAATGAAATTGATGTCATTAATGACTCACCCTAATGTCGTTCTACACCCGTAAGACCTCCGTTCATCTTCAGAACACAGTTTAAGATATTTTATATTTAGTCCGAGAGCGTATCCAAGTGTATGAACACTATGCTGTCCATGTCCAGAAAGGGAATAAAATAGTCCATATGTGACATCAGTTAGTTAGTTAGAATCTCTTGAAGCATCGAAAATACATTTTGGTCCAAAAATAACAAAAACTACGACTTTATTCAGCATCGTCTTCTCTTCCTTGTTTGTGTTCAATCCTCAAATAAAGATTCAAACGGTTATGAATCATTAAATCGATCAATGATTCGGATCGCCAGTGTCACGTGATTTCAGCAGTTTGGCACGCGATCCAAAACATGAATCAATACACTAATTCAAACCATTTGAATCTGTTATTTGAGGATTGAACACACACACACAAAAGGAAGAGAAGACAATGCTGAATAAAGTTGTAGTTTTTGTTATTTTTGGACCAAAATGTATTTCCGATGCTTAAATGTATTCAATTTATTAAAGAGGACTATTATGCCTATTATTTTTAAAGTTTTGATTTTGTTTCGGGTCTAATTAATACAATTTTTTCACATATTTTACATTGTTGCACCACCTCTCTTCCCGGTCTGTCAGTATCACTCTTTTTATTTCCGGTCTCTATAAGCCCCTCCAGCTGGAAAGCACAATGTGCTCTGATTGGTCAGTGGACCAATGGGTTGTGAACTTTGCATTAGCAAGCAATGCAAATAATTAGAAGTACCTACACAAAATAATTATGCACACTGTTGTTTAGTTTTACTCATCATTTACATAAAAACACAGAAACGGGGCCATTTGGATATAAAGTGTAGCTGAAATTACAGCTAGCTGATTGCCGTCTTTGTTTGTGACACTTCAGTGCTGTCAACAGGATTTCATCATGGCAATTTACCAAGACTGTGTGATTGGAAGAATTAGATGAAATTTTGCATCAGAGGAGATGTTGAGCTTCAGCAGTTAGGAAAAAACGCTTCCTCATAGGCACAAAGAGTTTGAATTTAAAAAAAAACTCCTTGTAAAAATCCCTTTATCCCTGTCCTCCGGGGAGTTTGGAATGCCTTACATCAGATTCAGGAAAGCACATCGCACTCAAAAGTGAAGATGACTTTAGATCTGTTCTGAAAAACTTTGAGGCTGAAGTGTGCGTGAGAACTCTTCATTCTGATGTTTATAGTTGATCTGTGTTCATCTTCTTTTGGTTTAATTATATCAGGTATTTTACCCAACAATGATGTGGTGGTTGACATTCAGAGCCTTCGGAAAGCTCTCCCTCCATTGAATTTTTTCCCGTTACACCTCGTGATTTTAATGCTAAAATAATTTTCTCAAAATTAGATGTAGCGCATCACTGGACTGCAATTTCAGCAAGTCATACCACAAATTCAATTGGATTGAAGCTTGTGAAGTCTAGCTGGGCCTTTCCAGAATACTAACCTTTTCTCAAGCTATTTAATAGGCTCTGTTTCAAAACCTCTTGAGCTGCCTACATTGACAGCATTTTAATGCATTATAGGCATGCTTCCAATATAGACAGTTACCATCTTTAGACTGAGGTACCTTCCTAAGTCAGATTTTTATGGCAGAACTATATGCATCCTTTGTGGAGACATTTGTGCATTGTGATAAAAAAAAGACTAGTATTAAATAATGATGTGTTTAAAGGAATATTCCTGGTTTAATATAGTAAGTGATGCTCAATCAACAGCACTTGCGGAAAAATGCTGATTGATTTATAGACTTTATGCATGTTAGTATGGATTTTGTGTGGAGAAATATTATTTGCTAAGATTTTCTGTGAACTTTTCTTTTAATATTTAGCATATAAAAACACTTGTGTGCACAATCATTTAAATGCAGATTCAAATATAAATAATTCATTATCAATCTTTTTTTTATTTAGTTGTTTAAAAAATGTTTTTATAAATGAAATGTATTATTCTTAACCAGAATTTATTTGATGAAAAATATAGTTTGACAATAATATTGTGCAATGTTATCGCAATGATATTTAAATATAGATATTTACTGTCACTTCTGATTAATTGAATGCATCCTTGTTGAAAATATTTTTTGAAAATAAGTACAGTGTTTGTTTTTTTTAGTTTTCAAAGCATTAGCTTGTAAATGTAGGCAGGAAACAGCGAGGCGACACTATGTTTTGAAGCCGAGCCATAGGTTTTGCTGTGCTTGGGGTCATTGTGCTTTTGGAGGATGATTTTGCTCTGAACAGATTTCTCTGCTTGCTGACCATCATGCTCATTGGTTCAGAATGGTGTTGTGTGGGTGGTTTGGTTTTTCACTAAATATAGTACTTCACTTTCAGACCAGAATGCTCAGTGTTAGTGTCATCAGGCTGCAAATGATTGCCGGTTTTGAGATGTCTTGTAGCGAACTTCAGGTTTGACTTAATGTTAGCCTCTCCCAGAAGTCACTTCTTTCTAGCCGCACTTAAAGAGAATCTGTTTTGAAGTGTTGGAACGTTTGGTGATGTCGGATAGTTTCTCTCATTTCATTCAATAAGCTCTGCAGTTCTGTCAGGGTTGTAGCTGCTTTCTTCTTCATTTCTTTAACAATTGCTCCTCTTGTTCAGTTTCTCAATTTGGTAGGATGGTCTGATCTTAGATGTTTCTGGGCTTTTTGCCATTTTTGTCCATTTTACTACATTCAGTATCACAGTTCTCATAGGAAGAGCCAAAATGATACCAATCTCTATCACATTCTTTAGATTTTTTTCTCCTAAGAACTTTTCGAAGTTACACTGGCATCCTTTTTCTTTGTGACAACTTTGGCTTTGTGGCCTTTTAAACTTAGACCTTAGAATGGCAAACAAAGTGATATTTATTGGACTGGAAAGGAAGAATATTTTTTTTATAGGCTAAACAAATTTTTGTTGTGTTACTGTGTTTAGTTAGGGTTTTTAAAACCAGTTGAGAAATAATACCAAATAATATGACTTTGCAGCTCAGTGGCCTGAGCAGAAATCAATTGGGTGCTTTTTTGACAGCATTTCCCCCCAAAAAAAACTATAAATGGAAGATTAAGTAGTTCCCAGCACAATATTGACTTTGATTTTCGTTTTTAGTTCAGGTTTATTGTGGTAAAGATATGGGCTAGCAAGCCTCCCTTCAGTCTTTCATTGAAGCAGAACCTCACTGGTTTTTAAGAGGAGAGACTCTTTTGTTTCCGAAGCAGAGTCTTGGTTCCTCCTAAGGTTTCTTTCTCATCAAATCTCACATCTAGGATGATTATCCCCTGACTTGCTCACCGCAGGTATTAAGGCACTATTTTCTGGTTTGAAACAATGGCTTTTTTGAAACTCTGGCGGAAAATCCTGCCCTCCGGTCCAGTGAGTGAAAAGTGGTTTTATAAAATAAAATAAACAATGACTTTTATTGTTGTAGCTTTTATTCAGGATGTCATAAGTAATATATTTTAATTAAGTCCGTAAGAAGCATGTTTTTAGGTTATTTGACGGCTTCAACCACTGAAGTACAACATGCATGTTTTTCATGCCTATTAAATGCACTGAACACTGAAGTATTCCAGTCATAATCCTTGTGATTATACATGTGTGTGTGTGTGTGTGTGATTTGGTAGTTGGTTGGAATTAAGTATTTACTATTTCTGTCACAACGCTTCCCTGTCATTGACGGAACTTTCCAGCAATCCATTGTTTCATTAAATGTCCTTGTGATTCAAATTTCTTTAAAAAAATAGGCATTATAGTCATGAATTATTTGATTAGTTAAATCTAAAGCTCTCTTGACAGGATGTTATGGTGCACTGAAACTGTCTTCAAGAACACGCCTTTGGTTTCTGACAGCCAATCTGTTTACTAGGCCTATCATAAATCTTACATCCATATATGTACGTATGCTTTCAGAATATGTATCACACTAAATCCATTGTTTTGATAACCATGGTACACTTTGCTCAATGTGAGGTTTCTAGAGATTTGAGCCCACCTACCAATAGTGGATAAACTTAGACTAGATGCTCTACAAATCGCCTTAAACTCACAGTTTTCAGTTTGATATTTGCAATTGGCATATCCCTGGATAAAGAGTGACTTATTTAAATCTGAAAGAGTGCATTCCATGCACATAAAGATATTTGCTGATGCAGCTGTTGGGTTGAATTAAGGCAGGTATGAATTTCATAGGGGATTTATATAAAGCATAGTTATGTGGCTATATTTGCTTCATTTTAGACAGTGGTCTTAACAGCGTTGCAGCTGCCTTCTAAGTGAATCAATCTTGAATTAACTTAAGAGTGAACAATATTTATATTAATATTTTGGATTAAATATATTCATAATAAACATTTCTCAAATGTTTCCACTGTGGGTACAAATGGTGCTATCTTTGAGCTCTTGTAAAGATTATTGGATTTAGTTTAAGTTTTAAAACATTCTTTCACTTTTTCAGCCGGTCACTTCAGTCTTGTGTGTTTTTGAATGGGGTTTACTTCCCTTTTACGATAGCCACACTAACAACACATACTTTTCTTAATTTAATAAAGAATCATATTAGTTTTAAAGTTAAAAATACCTTTATTTGAAAAGCAAAATTATATGAATTGTCTGAGAAAATAGAATATTTTTTTAATATAATTTATTGTTATAATTTTTGCATTGTATTGCAGTGCCACAAGCAGTAGGATTTTAATTAATTTTAAATTATATAATCGTGCAAAATCGGATTTCAGTAGAATAATTGTTCAAATCAAGCACGTCTGCAGTCAACTTCCAAATCTCAGCGATAATTGCTCTCTCTGAAGGCGTCATGGTGTGAGCAGCCTTCCATTACCTGCTCATGCTAAACACGCGCAGGCACAACTGTTCTGCACAGAGAAAGGACGCAATGTACTTTGGCATTCTTTATACAATTTGCCCTTATTATTTGTGCAATGACTCAGATCTGCTGACAGAGCCCATCACTCCCGTCCTCATCTCTACCTCAAACAACACATTTTTTCAGTGATTTTTACTGATTACGTGCCAGACGTAAAATTAAACCAGATAGAATCAAGATTCACTTGTGATGCTTTGCACTGAAAATCATTACAGATGTTTCGACAAAGTGTGAGAAGTTTCTACATTTTCTGTAATCATTTAAAGCTGAAGTTAGCCATTTCGATAACTTCCGATGGACTCATTTACTCATTTAAACTTGGAAAGAGTCCATTTTTGGATGCATTTTAACATTTAAAAATGGTCTTTAAAAAAATGAAATGCATCAGTGCGTAAATTTTCTGACATTGCATGAAAAGAAAATCTGTTACAGGCACAGTAAAGCATTTCCAAAGCTTTTCTGCTCATAAAATTCCACCTGCATAACAAATGTTAGGCCTGTATAGCGTTGTTGATCCTTGCAGTTTGGTTGCCAGAGGCCATATTACAGAACTGTGCCATCTTAAGTCTCAAGGCCAATTCACACTGCACCGGCAGACAGAAACAGACACTTAGTTGGGTTTTGTATGAAAAGTGTGTTACCCCTGTATGCATTTGTTGCCGTTAGTCGGCACTCCTTTTGTCGGGACGTGGAATGTCTGAGAAGTAACGTACACTCATGGGCAAAAAAAAGAACGGATTTGATTGCTGACGATCTGGCATGATCTCAGATTGTTTGGTTCTTCGATGATCATACTGGACTTGCTGTTATAGCAACAGTTCCGTAAGATTATTTCATGTTAACAGATTAAAGTTTGCAGATGTAAGTTGTGAGGTGATACTTAAAATCTGTCCCAGCCACTGCAACTTTATTATGAGAGTTAATGAACTCTGCTTTAAGAGTTAATTACTGAAACAGGGGAGATGATAATTTTAAATAAAAATATAAAAATGTATTTGAAAATAATATTATAATGTTGTGTAAAAGGTGTACAATCGTTTGTAATAGTATTGGAGGTTTATATCCATGTTGTTGAGCTATTCTGAACCGTGCATTAATTTGACTGATGACGGATATTATGGGAGTGGCTTGATGCAGCGCAGGTTAAGCAGATAAATGGATCTTGACCATTTAGAAATATAATTAATGCTGTCATGTAAAAAAATCTTCTCCAAATTGACTTAATAATTAAATGAAATGCTAATTACAACATTGAAATTAAAATGTAAAGGGTGTACAAATACTATATAATCATGAATATAAATAATTGGTAATCACATTTATCGTTTATCTATTATAACTTTTATGTTGGTTTGGTCGTTTGGATGTTTCCTCATAAAGGTCCAGACAGCGCGGTCTCACTCCCAACTCATCAACATATTGACGATTAATTTTAATTGTTTGCGTAATGCGTCAGATCAAGACGCATTTCATTCTTTGCATTTGTAAAAGTAGACATGATTTTATGAATATTTATAGGCTACTTTTATATTTTGGAGCAACAAACCCAACTCCTACCCTAAATCTACCCACTTCTCAACAATATAAAACACAAAACAGGCAAATAAAAGTACAAGTCACAGGTATTTATTGCAAAAACTGACCAAAACAGTATAAAAGTATTAACTCGTGTTGCATTCCACGCCTATTGAAGTCATACGGTGTCTTTATGTAAAGAACAGAGTTGATCTTAATGTTTTAATCGCTGAAATGATGATCCCGCTGCACCGTGAATGCACTCACTCATATCTCATTCAAATGATACACACGACACATTAGCATGACGCAATTGGTCAAGAGACATACGAGAACCAATGGAATTTCACTATGAAATCTGACGTAACGTTTCTTCAGGCGGCAATTTTTAAAATTTGATGTGTGCTTGATTTTCGTCGGATGGAGGCGCTAATCGCTTTTGGGGATTTCTTTCACACAAATCAATCGTTTGTCTCCGGGACACTTGGAATATTTGTACTTTTTGAATAAATTGTGTCTATATCGTGTTTTATATCATATAATACACAAATTGGTAGGTTTAGGGATGGGATGGGGTTGGGTTACATGTTAACACGTGTCTAACTAGCGTAAATAAAAATAAATGTAAATAAAAATATGCTCCAACATGTCATAATGCAAAATCATAACCCAATATATACAATTTCATTATGATGATATGCCCAATGCGTCTGTGTATGATGCTAAAGTTTTCTCATTGAAATGAATAAAGTACCCTGCTTGTCGAAAAATGATGCTAAAGGGGTACTCCGTGTGTTAAAAAGGGACGCAGAGGGGTCCTGACCAAGCGTCAATATGTTGACGAGTTGGGAGTGAGACCGTGTTGGTCCAGAAATTCTTGCTTTTTCTTTTTTTTAATTCGTCTGCCAGGTGGCTTTTTTAATTGTATGATGTCATTACGTTGTCTTGACGCCAGCCAATCGCTGCATTGCTGATCGTGGTTTCGAGTATCGAATGTATCTGCCCTCTAGTCTCAGATAACTTAATCCAGATCTTTTAATCCAATACACAAATTCGTTTGAAGACCCAAATCAACCAGAGATCAGTTATCATGTTTAAAAAATCTGAGATCTGTCAAATCATCTCAGATGTATTAGCGAGGTACGAAGAATGGACCCCTGAACATCAGCAAGAAATGCACAAATCAGCATTAAGATAAAGTAACTTAGCACAGAATAGCCTGACTTTCAGACTCCTTTTTACTGGAAGAAGAGTCAGTGTTGTTCCCCTCAATGTTAATGGCTTCAGACAGTTCATGAGTAGTTGAAAAATGTCTCCCAGTTTGTTTGAGTTTCATGTGAGGCCAAATATTCACTATAGGGTTTAAACCTGGACTCTGACCAGGCCAAAACTTGAGCCACTTCTAGGTTGTCTTTGCAATTTAGGCAGGAGCATTGTTGAAAAATAACATCGGATCATCAGTCTTTACATAACAACTTTTCATTTGTGGGAAGCAAGCCATTCTGCAATATTTTCCAATTCTACAAAATATTAATCGACTTTTCACAGTGAAGCAACCAGCAGCTAGAAAGACTTCATTCTGTCTTTGATGTTTTTCTGAGACAGCAGTGGCCTTTAAAGTAGTGCATTTGCAAAAAAAATTCTAATTTCCTGACCAATAATTTGAGGTTAAGACCATTAAAAGCTTAGTGTTTAGCCATTTCTGACTTTGTCAGCGTTTGTGTGAATGGGCATGAGAATATCTGAGAAGTTTAATATTTAAAATGAGATCTTAAAGAGATAGTTCACCCAAAAATGTCAATTCTGTCATTAATTACTCACCCTCATGTCGTCCAAAACCTGTATGTGTTTCTTTTTTCTGTTGAACACAAAAGAAGATATTTTAAAGAATTGGTAACCAGACAAGTTGATGGTAGTCTTTGACTTTCATAGTCTGAAAAAATACTATGGAAGTCAATGCGGCTCATCAACTGTCTGGTTACCAACATTCTTTAAAATATCTTCTTTTGTGTTCAACAGAAGAAAGAAACACATACAGGTTTGGAACAAATTGAAGGTGAGCAAAAAAATAATAAAACATTTTAACTAACCTTATAACTGGAATCACCATGGTTACTAAAAAGATTCAGTTATGAATAGAAAATGAATAGAAAAAGTAAGAATGTTTTTGTAATACGGCCCTAGGAGATTGTTGATATCCAAACACCTCTAAAGCAAATGCTAGTATTCCACTTTATTTCTTTATATAAGTTTTGAGCAATGGAACATCTTTATTGCTGGAATATGAAATGTATTCCAAATAATATTCCACAGACTTCGAATGGAATGTAGCATTTGTGGCAACTACCTCCACCTCCGCTTTGCTTCAGTATTTTTCCAAAACATTCCAGAGCGTTCTTTTCAAAACATGTCAGCAAATCCTTTACATTTTCTCATAGGCTAACCAGCTCAGGTTGCGCTCAGATTCTTTTTTTGCTGTTTAGAAAGCTTATAGGGCAGGTGTGAGTTCTCACGACACCATTGTGATATTGGTCTGATAATAGGGACATTTTAATTTGTGATATTCCCCAGAAAAAGTTGCTTACACAGCAGCTTTAATCCGCAAATAGCTTATTATATAAACCCAAATATATAGGATACGCCTGTATACTGTGCTTCTGTAAAAGGTCATATGCAGTATGTTATGAAGAGCATGTTGTTTTAAACACAGTCTCCAAATCAACCACATGCATCCATAATTCCATCAGGAATTAGCACGCTCGGTTACTTCCTGTGTCATTGCCAAGCATTACTCATATTTAATAAGCAGTTTTGCTTTAACATTTAGGTTTCTCGTTGAAGATTTTCCTAAGAGCATTTTCCTCTTTCCAAGCATTAAGTTGCGGGGCATCAGCGTAATTGTCCTGTCAAGTAACAGCAAGACAGCTCCTCTTTTCACGCACTGTCTTTTTATTTCTCGTGTCAACTCCATCATGTTTTCTTTCTGCGAGAGTAGATTGCATGTGGCTTTTTAAAGGTATGTTTTTATGTTCTGATTTTAACTAATTCATGCAGATTTCCATTACAATCAAACACAGTTGAACAAATGTCTTAGCCTAGAAATCTAGACACACCCTAGCGGCAGCAAATCTAATCTGCCCGTGAGTGTCGTCTAGCAACTCTCAATACCCTTCTGAGCTGTATTCGCCTAACTCTTGCGGGGCCAATCACATCGTGTGTAGAGTTGGTGGGCGGGGCCATAATGACGACGGCCGAGTTGCGTTTGCGTGCTTCTAGTAAACACAAAAACTGGTGAACGGCGGTCTTTCGAATCAGCTTTGACTGCGACTCTGGAAGACTTGGAGTTAAGCTTTTCTCTGAGAAAACAACAAAGAACGGTACTGAAGTCATTCTTAAAAAGGGAAGATGTGTTCGGAGTTTTGCCGACCGGACCAGCGAATGTTTAATCTATCAACAAGCTCTGTTTCACCTTCGTTGCTCTGGTTGGTGGTAGCGCTATCCTATCCGTGCAGAGGGAGTTTGAAAGACAACCGTTTATCCCGCCCCTCGGATTGAGCCCTGTCTATGGTGAGTTTCCAGACCAAACATCTTGATGCGGGTCTGGCTTGTCAGGCTACAAATGTCTGAGAACAAAGGTCAATGTTTTAGGCCTTCTTGCACATCGTTTGCATATCAAAAAAATTAAATAAAAAAAATAAAAAAATATATAAATATATATATATATATATTGCCTATAAATCTATAATGCAACGAAATGTTTTATAAATGTATTTATTGATATATATATATATATATATATATATATATATATATATCAATAAATACATTTATAAAACATTTCGTTGCATTATAGATTTATAGGCATATATATATATATATATATATATATATATATATATATATATATATATATATATATATATATATATATATATATATATATAGTATTAGGGCTGTCAAAGTTAACGAAAATTCATTTTAACGGCACAAAATGTATTAACGCGCGTTAGCGCAGAGCTTATTTTCTGTTTGATCCGTGGTCCGTAGTTGGAGATCAAAATAAGCCATAGACGTGAAGGATGCAGCAGCAAACATTAAAAGGGAAAGAAAATGGTTAACAGTAATATTCTAAACCAAAAGTGCAGTTATTGCCTATAAGCTAAAATATTTTCTTTTTAACCATATTAGACACCAGGTCGAAAGAAAAGTCTGTTTACATTGAGCACATTCTCTGCAGTCCGAGCGCGATGCGCAAATACACTGAAGCTCACTCTCGCTCATGTCTGAGGCAAATCATTGACACATCGCCACTTACAGTCCCTTTTTAGCAAAAAAAAAATCACATTTCATAGATCATGTCATAGATCAAAACGTGAAACTATTTAGAGGCTTTGTTAACCACAGACCTTATTTCAGGTGATTTAGCAAAAAGCCATTCAAAAAACCTATAGACTTTAAAGTGAGGGAACTGGGAGTGCTAAAATGCTAACTCACTTCCGCATTTTGGCCTACAAAGTGACGTCATAACTTCGGCACTCTATTGCAGGGACGCCAACTTTATATTTTTCACACCCCTAAACATGACGCGGAACAAAACAAACTGTGATTGGTTCCTTTACATGTCAGTCAAACATCTCTTGGGCGGTCCATGGCTAATGAAAGCTACGATACCTTCTGCCGTCAGTCTGAAAGTCTGGTAACGCGAGACTACCCAATCATTGTTTCACATATTTCAGGAAAACTAAAAATCAAGTTATTGTATGTTGTCATAAATTGTGTTTGAGGTTTTCAGTTCTATGTTCGTACTTCCTGTTTGCTGGCATTACTACCTTCTGCCTTCAGTCTGAAAGTCTGGTAACGCGAGACTACCCAATCATTGTTTCACATTTTTCAGGAAAACTAAAATTCAAGTTATTGTGTTGCTTATTGTACATTACTGCTTGAACACAGAGCCAGTTGATTGGAAAAGTACTAAATAATGGCTCGTTACAGGTTCAGTACAGTTCAGTATGGTATGGTATGCAATTTTTGCCATTTTTATTGTCAGAAGTTGTCAATGGTTCCCTAATTCCGTACCGTACAGCTTTTTTGGGGGGGTACCTAGCACAGCAGTCCGGTACTAAAGGCTGGAGCTAGACTCATTACATAACATTTATTGGTTAACAAAGAATCGTCACTTGCGTTTGCTTTTTCGGCTGTTTTTCCTTGCAGCGTGCAGCCTTGGCTCAAAAAGTGTCTTCTTGTGACAACAGCCACATGCTAAGAGGCAAGAACAAGATCAACTGAATGTCGTCCGTTGTTGTTTACTGTGTCACTTTCTTCTTCATGCGAGAATGACATCGCTGCACCACGCCTATCAGAAAGGGTTATGTTGGTGGTGGAAATGAAGCCGGATCAGGGTGGAAACGAGCCATGACTGTCCCTCAAGAGAACATGTCCCCTAATAGGGCAAGGTGCAATTTCTGGATGACGTGCTTGTGTGTACAGGAAAACATCTGGCTCAATTTGTTGGTCAGGATTAGTTGTTGTTTTCCAAACTTCTCACTTTTTTTTTTTTTTTAATCTAGCTCTGTTAGTCTCTCATCTGTCTTTTCATCTCGCACTCTCTGTCTCTCTTCAAAACAACTTTCAACATCACTAAAAGCATTTCCAGCTGTTCCATTGTTGATTCTTCATCATCAAATCTCCCCATAATTTTTTGTGACAGCTCTCCGTTCAGCAGACAGGATGGTTCTATTTTAAGAGCCAAGTCAGCTCCTTTCTCGTTCCTTAAGACTTCAGCGGTGTGACTCATGCTACCAGACAAAGCTGTTGTTTATTAAACCCCAGTAATGTCTATTCCTGTCCCTGCACAAGTTGCTTGTTGCTCTAAGGGGGTTTGTGCAGGTAAACAGCGCTGATTCACTTGAACGATTGTCTTTATCACATTGTCACCATGACAGCTAGTTCTACAAAACCATTGCATTTTTGGAAATGCTGGTATTTGTTTTTTTCCTTGCCAAGTCATAATGAGATGTGCATGGCTGTGTAATGTGAATTATTTATGTCAGTAAGGTTTTCAACTGCGTCATTCATTTAAATAATAGTTCCCCTTCGAGATGTCTATAGATCCATAAAATTGTGCGTCATCTGGAAAGCATCTTCTATTTTAATAGTCATATTTAGATAAACATCTGTCAGATGAAAAGGCACTCATAGAACAGATGTGAATTGAATAGACTTACAGTATAGTGCATTCAGACTGTACATTTTATCATTACATGCATTCTTTCATAATCAAACCTGCGACTTGATATATTTCTAATCACATTGTAGCAACGGGAATGAATGCATATGTATATACATAAAAAAACATCACATATAAAACTCAAATTAGTTATTTAATTTCTGAAGAAAATGAATGAATCTAGCTATTTATAGCATACATTGATATGTAACACTTTATTTTAAGGTGACGAAGTTACGTTACTACATTTATTTACTATTGTAATGACAGTAATGACAGATAAATTATGCATAATTACAAGTAACTAGTAAGTGCATGTAGTTAATTCATATTACTCAGTACTTATTTGAGTAATTACAATGTAACTACGTCACCTTAAAATAAAGTGTAACCCAATTATATGCTGTTGGTTTGATGTTCAGGCACTTCCAACTCAAATCTATTTAGTTGTTTGTAGTCGGAACAGCAAAAACAAATTAATTTTTACTTTTAAGTCATATATTTAGACATCAGGATCAGTCTATAAAAAGTGTCTATTTACACCCTTGGCAAATAACATGCCTTGTTGGCAAGTGCTATTTGCACTAGCTCCGCCTAACATTGCCTGGTTGGGCCATAGATTGCCTAATGAAATGTTTAATAATAATAATAATAATAATAAAAGTGTTTATTGGGTAGGGTTAGGGGTAGATGTATGGGGGGGAATTTTATTGTCCCATTAAGGATGCACCCATTTAAAGGTCCCGTTTTTCGTGTGTTTTTGAAGCTTTGATTATGTTTACAGTGTGCAATATAACATGAGTTCATGTTTTGTGTGTAAAAAACAGTATTTTTCACACAATTGATTTATCCGTATACCACTGTTTTCTCTGTCCTAAAAACGGCCTGATGATTTCCTTGTTCTATGAAGTCCCTCCTTCAGAAATACGTAACGAGTTCTGATTGGGCCAGCACTTCCCGTGTTGTGATTGGACAGCAGCTTAACGCACTTTGTCCGGAAAGGTCCCGCCTCTTACCATAACGGGGAGATGCAAACGCTGAATGCGCGCTCTTCTCCACGTGGGAGAGCAACAAGACCACACCCTCTTTTTTGCATGTTCTTGTGGGCGGAGGGTTAGTCAACAAACGGTTCTAGTGACGTCATTACATCCCTGCACTTCCTGCTGTAGTCCAAACCGGCCGTTCACTGTAGGCTTTGAAAGCGAACTTCTGTTAAATAAAATATCTCGCTTGGCATTGAACTTTGAGCTTTATAATTTTACAGGTATTATTTATGCTCTAACAGCAACATTACACACTAACTAAAGTTTGAAAGATGGGGCCACGAAGAACGGGACCTTTAATACTTTTATTAAATATAATCATTTTCACTCTGTTATTATTGCATCCTGTTAAAGGTCCCATGGGATGTGTTGTTTTATTGCTTTATAATGTGTCTTGGGGTGTACTTATATTGTTAGTATGGTTTTTACATCAAAAAATGTCATAATTGAGAAATAAAAGGCATTTTTTCTATACTGATATTAGCCCTCTGTTTAGAATGCTCTGTTTCAAGAGGCGTGTCTGTGAGTCTTCAGTGAAAACACCCACTGCTGTGATTGGCTGACATTTTTGCATTTAAAATTAGATAACGTGCGGAGGGGGCGTGGTTTAGTCAGGCGAGCTTGAGCAGCTGCAGCGCTGCCAGTCGAGAGAGAGAAAGACAGAGAGAAACGGAGCTGGGGAAAGATTGCTGAGGAAGTGTTATTGTACCGAGTTTTTGAGAGCGCGAGTTTATTTTGTTTGTATCTGAGAGCTCTGAATAAACACGAGTGAACTTTGCAATGTTATTTCTCTCACAAAATGCTTTCACCACAGCTAACAACAAACACGACATCGACATCGACATGATACAGTAAGAGCTTCTGTTGAGCACAATGAGCAGCGTCATTCAAACGTGTGATTGACCAATCCGAACATTATAAAGAGTGTTCTTTGATTGCTCTCTGTAGTTTAATAGTTTTAATAACAGATTTGTTTCATGCTGCTAACAGAAAAGAGGTGAAGTTGATGGTTTTAGTCACTGGCTTGATTCACTGATGCGTCAAGACGGCCAGCTGCAGGACTGACAGTTTTAAACGATTTAGAAAGAAAGTCTGTGTGAACTTGAATGATTAGCTACACATCAGAACTCACTGATCCCAGATCAGGCATTAATGAACACTGTTACTCACTGTTTGTGGCGGTGCTGTTGAATCCGTATGGTAAAGCCTGAGCTGACATCGCGACTGATAACCTGACTCCTTTCTCTACTAATTCTCTGGGCGGGCAAAGCAGAGGAAGGGGCGGTAACCTTTCCTGGTATGACGTCATAACAGGAGAATTCAAGATCAGCTCGTCTAGGCTCTCATTTTCTCAAAGGCAGAGAAAGACAGCCAGAACTCGTTTTATACTGATCAAAATTTCTAGCGACTTAGGGACAACATTCAGGCTAGGGGAACTCATATTAATGTTGAAAAACCTCATAAAATAAATATTTCATGCCATGGGACCTTTAATGTACAACAATACTGAGGTGTAAATAGTATGCATCTGTCAAAATAAAGTAAAAATGACATGTAATTACTATGTTATATTTACTTAGTGTAAATAGAATCTAGTTGCTATTTCAATCGCTTTCGCACTTAGTGCAAATAGCTGCGGCCTAAGGTTGGGGTCAGTAAGAGGTTTTATGTTTTTAAAATAATTTTCTTATGCTTAACAATTATTTGATTAAGAATGCTGTAAAAACAGCGATATTGTTTAATATTATTAGAATTTAAATTAGCTGTATTCTAATTCAATATATTTCAAAATGTAATTATTCCTGTGATGTCAGCTGAATTTTCAGCATCATTACAACAGTCTTCAGTGTCACATGATACTTCAAAAATCATTCTAATATTTATTCTTATTATAAATTAAACATTTCTTATTATTATCAATGTTGAAAAGAGTTGTGTTGCGTTTGTGAAAATTGTGATTTTGTTCTTTCTTTCTTTTTCTTTTGATAAATAGAAAGCTGTGTCAATCTACTTTTAGTCAGTCTCATGCTTGTCAAGTCATGTTTATTTTTGTATTATTCATATATATATATATATATATATATATATATATATATATATATATATATATATATATATATATATATATATATTAATTAATTATAACTGAATAAACTGCAGTTGGGTTCGCAACTCCAGCTCTCCTTCAGTGGACTTAATGTGACAAGCATGAGACTCATCAACTTCAGCCTGACACAAACAGATATGACAGTTGTTTCAAATAGAAATCTTTGGTAACATTATAAATATCTTTAGTGTCACATTTGACAAATGAATGCAGCCTTGCCGAATAAAAGTATTCATTATTTTCTTAATAACCCAAAACATTTTAACAGTAGTATACATTTTTACTGTCACTTGTCACATTTAATCACATAACCAAAATAGACATCACAAACAGATATGGTATCATTATTTGCAAATTGACAACATGGACAGTCTGTCCTTAAGATTTGAGTAATTTCTGTTCATTGTGAGAAAAGCTTTTGATATTATTTACTATAGATATAGCTCAGCTTCCTTCTTCAATGTCAGTTGATGGGATTTTTTTTTTTTTTGTCCTTTTATATCATCCTGCAGGTGAAGTCTAATTACTTAAAAAAGTACCACTTCATTTGAAGCATCACGAACGCTCAGAACAAGTCATACGCCAAAGTTAATTACTTAGTGTTTTGTTCAGACAACTAATTGTAAGTATGTGCAATAGCGGTAACTTCAAAATGTGTGAAATGCAAATTTGTTTTTGTATTAATTGCATGTTTATTATGTGCAAGCAGTGTCTTTGTTCTCAGCTGGTCTTTCTCACTTATGGGAATTAACATCTCACCTCGAACACAGTTTGTTCCATAACTGAATTAAAGATAACGATCTGTTATTCTATATATCCATATCCATGTGATGGTGCTGAAAGTACAGGTCAAGGTCTGCTTAGCTTGTGGGCATGTCACTGTGACTCATCACGCACACACACACACACACACTAATTAAGGATGGACATAACTCGTTCCACATTGAAAGTCTGCTCACGTAGGTCTTTCTGCCAGCACCCTTGGCTTTTCGGTGTGTGTGAATGTGGTAATTTTTTCAATAGAGTCTGTAATTAAGACCTTAATGGCACAGAATACATGCGTGCTTGAGAAATCAAGGCCTAGATGTGTGGATGCACATGTGTTCACGCTCTGAAACACGCATGTATACTCACTAAGACCTCCCTGCCTCGGCAGAGCAGACCTTAATGGCAGAGAATACATGTCTGCTTGAGAAATCAAGGCCTGAATGTGTGCATGCGCATGTGTTCGAGCTCTGAAACACGCGTGTGTATGCACTAAGACCTCCCTGCCTCTGCAGAGCAGAGGTCGCTCATTCATTATCTGTCGGGGTTGTAATTTGTCTTGACTGCCTGCACGATTAGAGGCAGGTTTGTGTTGCAAGTGGGCGACGGCAAACAAGGGAAGATGTCATAAAAACAAAGCGCCTGGTGTATTCATCACGACGAACGCAAAGATGCGTGTTGCTGATACAGCTCTAATGATGCTCTCACAGGAGATTAATGGCGAATGCTCGTCTCTCTCAGTTTGTCTCTGATGCGGAAATGTAGGACGCTTTCTCACTTTAAGACTGCTATAAAAGCCATTAGACAGTTTTCCAGCCCTGAGGAAACTCATTTAATCCTCTTCAGTTGTCTATGGAGATGCTTCTTTCATGCTGAGAGAATGTGCGTGTTTTTTGTCTGAATGCATATCTCTCTGCGTTCGAAACGAGCTTGATTGTATCAAGTGTGCGAGTCACACAGTGGAAGCGTTTTGAGGCATCTTAGGTGCACTTACAACACAAAAGGCTGTTCATAAAGGTAGGCAGCATGATTTTTCTGTCTTCTGAGATGCCTCCTTTATACCTAATTTGTAGAAAACAATCCCTGAATGCATTGCAGTAAGGTCAGCGGCATAGCCATTACTTCATAAGTGAGGGAGACAGAAATGTCAAGTGTAATACTTTTCTGACCTTTGACTAATTGGCAAGTTTAATTGGCTAAGAACTCAAATACAATGTTGAACAATAATAACCAATACTTTGTTATCTATAATATTATAATAATATTTCTTATGTTTTCCTAATGACAATTTTATGATTGCTTCTTTATGTACTACACACACTTGTGCATTAAGTCATCATGGATTTTATACATTTACATTTATTCATTTGGCAGATGCTTTTATCCAAAGCCACTTACAAACAGGCGCGCTGGAAGCCGTTTCATTCCGGGGGGGCTGAAAGTTGGGTCGGAAAATTTGTGACGTCATTATGTTGTCGGTGGCGACCAGACAGGTGTTGTAGTAGAACCACCCTTTACCATCAAAGACCACAGACTCTGGGGCGGCAGTGGCTCAGTGGTTCATGTAGGTTGTCTACAAACCAGAAGGTTGGTGGTTCAATCCCCGGTTCCACCTGACCAAGTGTCGAAGTGTCCATGAGCAAGACACCTAACCCCAGCTGCTCCCGACAAGCTGGATGGCGCCTTACATGGCTGACATCGCCGTCGGTGTATGAATGGGTGAATGTGAGGCAAAATGTAAAGCGCTTTGGATAAAAGATTATTGTTGTTTAAAATGAATTAATTGTTAAAACTTGATCATACCATGGGCATCGGAAGCAAAACAGAATTTGTTTTTGCTGGAGAAACGTTAGATACAAATATACTGCAGTTTATTACAAAATGATTGATTGAGTTATTTTCCCTGACTATAGAGTAGCGGTTAGAGACGCATGACATCAAGTTTTGACGCAAATCGATCAGAGGTTCGAATCCGCCTTTTGCCGAACTCTCTCTACTCCCTTTTCACATCACATATCAGATCGGAAAGGCATTTATTTTCAATAAAAATTGAGAAAATATTAGAAAAGTGGGGAAAAAAAGAGTCAAACACCTAATACATTTTTCTCGGTTAGGGGTAGGTAAACGGACATTAGTGATGATAAAAGTGAGTGGGTCCAATATCATTGGTCTTAAAAAGTGTGTGGGTCTTGTCCTCACGATACACAATGGTTCCGACGTCCATGGATCATACACAGACACGCGTTAATCATCACTCATAAAGCATTCTTTTTATTTGTGTTCATAGGCTACATACAATATCCAGCATCTGCCAGGGCTCTTAGTTTCATCATGTGCGCATATTTGGAGAAATAATGATTCATAATCACGTTTGCAAAATATCATGTGTCCCGACCTCTGCAGACTGGTGAGAGTACATGTTAACGTCCAGCTCACAAACCTTGCGGATGTCTGAACAGAGTTTGTGTCGGTGTCAAGGTCAGCGTCGTTGTTGTTTACATACGTTACTTGAGAAGATTTCTTGAGAAGCACTTCCTGAGGAATTATTAAAATGATCAACCATTATTTTAATCCCATATCAAACACAGTATGTTATGTCAGTCTATTTTAATTTATTTTATTTAATTTCATGTTTTAAATACAATATCATTTTAGATGCTATAACGATGGGGGCTGTAGCCCCCCGCAGCACGCCCCTTCCCGCGCTACTGCTTACAAATGAGGAATACAGAAAGTGATTCATCGTGAAGAGGCAAATAAGCCCAGGAAGTGCTCAAAATACAAAGTTTCAGATATTGCTCAGAGTAGCATATGCTAGCATTGGAAGAGATCAAAGGAAAGAGAAAGCATAGATTTTTTTTAAGTGCTCACGGAAGAGATGAGTTTTCAGCTGTCTTTTGAATATTGTCAGGGATTTTGCATTCTGGATGTTTGCGGGGAGCTCGTTCCACCAGCAAGGAATAGTGAATGAAAATGTTCTGGAGAGTGATTATGTGCATCTCTGTGATGGTACCACCAGCCGCCTCTCATTTACCTATCATAGGCTTCTGGTGGGGATGTAGACTTGTAAGAGTGAGTGCAAATAGGAGGGTGCTGAACCTGTGGTTGATCTGTAAGCAAACGTTAATGCCTTGAACTTGATGCGAGCAGTAAGTTATAGCCAGAGAAGAGAGATGAAGAAACGCGCGACGTGGTGGGATCTTTTAGGTTCGTTGGAGACAAGATGTGTTGCAACATTCTGAATCATTTCTAGAGGTTTGATTGCATATGATGGAAGTCCAACCAGAAGAGCATTGCAGTAATGAAGCCTGAAAAATGACCAGGGCCTGGATGAGAAGTTGGGCTGCATGCTCAGTAAGGAAATAACCTAATCTTCCTGATGTTGTGTAGTGCAAACCTGCATGACCTTGCAATGTGGTCTTTGAAGGTCAGCTTATCTTCAAAAGTTACTTCAAGATTTCTGGCCGATCTTGATGGGGTAATTGATGATGAACCTATTTGGATGAGGAAATCATGCTGTAGAGTGGGATTGGCAGGGAAGAAGAGAAGCTTAGTCTTTGCCAGGTTGAGCTGCAGGTGATGTTCCTTCATCCATGCCGAGATGTCTGCCAGACAGCTTGAGATTCGTGCAACTACTGTGGGATTATCTGATTAAAATGAAAGGCAGAGCTGTGCGTCATCAGCATAGCAATGGTACGGGAAATCCCGTGCCTAGGCCCTGCCTGATAGGTCCCAGTGATGTGTATATGAAGAAGAACAGGGGTCAAAGATCTGAACCCTGAGGAACCTCGTGGGCTTTGAAGAGCTTTGGAATTTTTGACCGGGAATCAGCTTTCACTATCCATAGGGCTTCAGTAACCAACAGTAATGCACTCTCTGCATTATTCATATACTTTGTTGCTATGAAAATTCTTGGCTTGTAAAACACACAGAAACCATATATTGTCACAATTTTTAAGTTTATTTTCTGCAGAACAAAATTATGTCCATCATGGGTGGAGCTTGATCTAGTCAATCCGGGTGAAGGGATATGGTTATGAGTAGGGTTAGGGTGTGGTTGGACTTTCTAGCTCCACCCATTTCACCCAGATTACATTTAGAGAGGGGGAGCTGTACGTCACACTCCATCTAATGGCTCTGCAGTTAGCAGCCGAACTCTGGATGCCTTTGTCCATATAAGGGATTTCCTGTAACGCCATATGTTATTACTTCTTAAGTCTATTTTGAACTTTCTGGAAAGGAGCGCCCTCCGGCTTTGAGTATGAATAAAAAGAATACATTACATGAGAGTGTTTAGCGCACCATAATAGATACATCGCCTCATTTTGGATAAGAATAGACACGACAGGTCATGCATAGACTATTGTGTCTCTTTGAATTAAAAAAGAATTTGGATAAAAGTCTGAAGCCACCGCCATATCCTTGTGACCCTCCATCGTCATTCCGTCCCAGAAACCCAAATTGTTGGATGTAGGTTTCCAATTGAAAGGGTTTTTAGGTCGGCGCCGATGGCCTCATGGGAAGTGTGCCGGCATGACGCGTAGTTGCGATTCAGAAAATCCCGAGTTCGAATCCTGACTCATGTCCCTTTCCCAATCTTAGCCACACCTCTCTCTCACTCCAACTTCGCTTCCTGTCAACTTACTGTCCTGTCATAATAAAGGCAAAAATATATCTTTAAAAAATGAAAGGGTTTTTTAGTAGGTTTCAGGCGAAAGGGTAGGTTTTAGGTGGGTTTCAGTATAAGTTCCAGAATAAAAGGGGGGAGGGGGTATTTTGGCATAAGGGTTTTTGGGTAAGTTTCAGAGTGCTCTGTCATAAAAAAAGAAATATAAGAAGTGAATGAAAAAGAATTATGTGTAAGGGACTTATGCGTAAGTCTTCTTGATGCTTCTTCCTGTTTCAAAGTTAATGACGAAGAGCGACACTGTGTACAGTCAGTACTGTGATTGACATGATAATAAATCTAATTTTAAAAAAATCCAACAAAATCTTAAGAATTGGCTGCAGGGAGGAGTTTCCGCTGAACTGATTTGGGGGGGAAAATCACGCTAATGAGAATGTGACGTATTTGGACATGGGCGTGGCTTCTGATGTCACACTTGGATGTGGGCCGGGTTGGATATCCACCGCAGACTGCAGTCCTTTCAGTAAATACATCCCTTTCCAGCTTATTCTACACACATGATTAAGATTTTAAAAAGGCAGACGAAACAAGACAAATGTTCATTATACCCCATTTAGCACTGAAAGGCATAGCTTTTGTTTAGAATATAAGTAATTTGTTTTGTGGCTTTGCGATTGGCTGTTTGTTTCTTCCTATGCAGAATGTTCCAAGGAATATCCCAGTTTTTGAGTTAATGATGATTTACGTAAAAGTTATTTAATGATTATTTTGAGATTAATCATTAAATAACAAAGTTATTCAATGATTATTTTGAGATTATGTTCAATGCTGTTAAATTTAGTCAGACTCTCCTAAACCCGCCTGTCTTTCCCACCCTAATTGGATCATTACATTGGTTCATAAGTATATGGCATCATGTGTTGATCGTTCTGTGTATGTGTTATTTAGCAGGGTGTTGATGGGTGATGAATGTTTTTGCTTGACTGTGGATTAGGTGTTGATGTGTTTTGGTGGAGCATACACAGTGAATCCGGAAAGTATTCACAGAACTTCACTTTTTCCACATTTTATGTTACAGCCTTATTCCAAAATGGTTTAAATTTATAATTGTGTCTTGAATTCTACAAGCAATACCCCATAGTGACAACATTAAACAAGTTTGTTTGAAATCTTTGCAAATGTATTAAAAATTAAAAATAAAAACTCAATAAGTATTCACAGTCTTTGCTCAATATTTGGTGAAGCACCTTTGGCACCAATTACAGCCTCAAGTCTTTTTTAGTATGATGCTTCAAGCTTGGCACACCTATTTTTGGGCAGTTTCGCCCATTCTTGTTAGCAGGACCTCTCATGCTCCATCAGGTTGGATAGGGAGTGTCTGTGCACAGTCATTTTCAGATCTCTCCAGAGATGTTCAATTGGATTTAAGTCTGGGCTCTGGCTGGGCCACTCAAGGACATTCACAGAGTTGTCCTTTAACCACTCCTTTGTTATCTTGGCTGTGTGCTTTTCGTTGACCTTGTGGAAGATGAACCTTTGGCATCTGGCATCATTTGGCAAATCTTTGTTTCATCAGACCAGATAATTTTATTTCTCGTGGTCTGAGAGTCCTTCAGGTGCCTTTTGGCAAACTCCAGGCAGCCTTTTACTGGGGAGTGGCTTCTATCTGGCCACTTTACTACACAGGCCTGATTGGTGGAGTGCTGCAAAGATGGTTGTTCTTCTGAAAGGTTCTCCTCTCTCCACAGAGAAATGTTGGAGCTCTGTCAGAGTGACCATCAGGTTTTTGGTCACCTCCCTGACTAAGGCCCTTCTTCCCCAATCGCTCCATCTGGCCAGATAGCCAGCTCTAGGAAGAGTCCTGGTGGTTCCAAACTTCTTCCATTTATGGATGATGGAGGCCAATGTGCTCATTGAGACCTTCAATGCTGCAGACATATTTCTGTACCCTTCCCCAGATCTGTGCCTCAAGACAACCATGTCTCTGAGCTCTACAGACAATTCCTTGGCATATATGGCTGGGTTTGTATTCTGACATGCACAGTTAACTGTGAGACCTTATATAGACAGGTGTGTGCCTTTCCAAATCCGGTCCAATAAACTGAATTTACCACAGGTGGACTCCTATCAAGAAGTAAAAACATCTCAAGGATGATCAGTAGAAACAGGAGCACCTGAGCTCAATTTTGAGTGTCATGGCAAAGGCTCTGAACACTTATGTAGGCCTACATGAGATTTTTGGTGTTTTTATTTTTAATACATTTGCAAAGATTTCAAACAAACTTCTTTCACATTGTCATAATGAGGCACTATTTGTAGGGAAATTGAGGGAAAAAATAAAGAATTGAATCCATTTTGGAATAACACTGTAACAAAATGTGGAAAAACTATATCACTGTGTGAATACGTTGCAGATGCACTGTTAGTATTTTTGTTCTGTGATTGTGGATGTACAGTGGTGCAGGACAAGTATGTGCATGTGTGTGTATGAGGAGTGTGATTCCGCTTTATTTCCATCCTATTTTTTATTTATTTAGAAAATCTCATCTATTCACACTATATTCGGTATCTAAATGCATAGGATGAACTGTCAGTGAATCATTCTTTTGAAATGGTTCTTGTTTCAGGTGAACTGATGATCCTCATTTTAATCTATCAACATTTAGCAATGCCCAAACAACCAGGCCAATTTTCCTGATAAAAGTTGTAATTGCGATTAAAAATGTGGTTTTAAAAAGCACTATATTTGCTGTGCTTATATAGGGCTACACAATTTGGAATGTGTGTGGTGATGGAGAGAAACCCATCTGTCAGCTTTGCCTCATTGGTGGCAGACAGAAGAGGGAAGCAGTTGCAATCTGTTGACCCTTGTTTGTTCTGAACTCTCACCCTTTTCACATCTGACTGCTTGGTGCCAGCTGGCCATCAGCTCATTTGATGGTGGTTTTTAAGCGAGCAGATAGACTGAGGTGTGTGATTGCATTAGATCTGCATTCATCTTGTCAGCATGCAGCCAATAAAATGGTACACAATTAGACAGCTGCAGACTGCTGTTTGTTCTGAATAAACTCTGTTAAAACAGTTGGGGATAAAAAAAATTCCATCTTTATTTCTGAAACCCAAAGAGGTTTTTTCATAACTTTATAACATCCACAAAAAAGTTATGAACATCCCCAATTCTCCTCTCTCTAGCTGGCGTCCTAATCTAATTGTCTAATAAACCATTGTAAAGCCATTGTATAATATAAATATTGTTGGCTCTTGACGGATTGCTTTGGTTCCTTTTGTTTGTCGTTTTTGGGGTAACACTATATTTCAGTGGTCTACTTTAGACATTCTACTAACTACAAGTATCTTTTCAGACACATTTTAACTATGTCATTAGAGTATTAGCAGACTGTCTGCTTAATATCTGCTAACATTTTGCTTTCATGGTCCCCAACAGACATTCTTCTAACTGTAAGTAACTTTGTTAAATACATTTTCAACTTATTTTAACATAACCCTAACCTAACATTCTACTAATACACCAATGAGTTTTAAGCCCAATTTATACTACTGCATCAAGTGTAGGCCGTAGCTACGTCATAGGCTGAGGGAGAGATTATTATTTATTTTCTCATTAAAACCAAAGATGCTAATCAGTGATTGTATATCAAGAACAGGGACACATCACAATGGGTGCATTTTGTTTTGTGATTTCAACGGAATTAATCTCTGCAACAGTAATCGATTGAAGCGCCAGTCAGTGCACAAGCCACCTGAAAACAGCAGCCATGAGCACTCTGCATGATTTCACAAACGCATTCAGTGCCAAATCACCTCTTATGTTACTCTACTAATCAACTAGAGATGCTTCATTTGTATTACATACAAGAAACTCAAGGTGCAAGAAAAGCCGCTATCCGCCGCCATCACTGTTGATACTTCGGGTGTGTCTCAAACGCATACAATGACGCAAGTGTAAACAAGTCACTTCTTCAGCTTTTGCCTTGAGACTGAGGGTTACCATCAACATGCCTGTGGACACTGCCCACTAGCGGTCTGCATGTGTAATTGCATATTGATGCGGACAACAATGCAGAAGTATAAACAAACGCAACATGTAACTTGCGGCGTAGAGGATACGGTGTAGGTCCAACGGCAGAAGTATAAATCAGTCTTTAGTTGACAAGTAGCTGTAAAGTTACTTAAAGTTAGAATAATGTCTAAAGTGGACTATCAAATTAAAGTCTAAATGTTAATTCAAATGCAAACCCTACAAATAAGTAAGCAGTTATGATATGCATATTTGATAGAGACATACAGGCACCTACCTACCAAACCATGGCATTACAAATGAAAATTATACATTTTCCTGCCACAAAATGACTCTAATTTGCCTCTTTGCATCGGAATTTAAAACCTTTAAATAACACACTTATTGAAGTATTAATAATAAAAATAAAATAAAAAAATATTTTAAGTGGAAGTATCCTCTACACGCGATAGGATAGCGCTACCACCAACCAGAGCAACGAAGGTGAAACAGAGCTTGTTGATAGATTAAACATTCGCCGTATCCGGTCGGCTAAACTCCGAACACATCTTCCCTTCTTAAGAATGACTTCAGTGCCGTTCTTTGTTCTTTTCTCAGAGAAAAGCTTAACTCCAAGTCTTCAAGAGTCGCGGTCAGAGCTGATTCGAAAGGCCGCCGTTCGCCAGTTTCTGTGTTTACTAGAAGCACGCAAACGCAACTCGGCCGTCGTCATTATGGACCCGCCCACCGACTCTATACATGATGTGATTGGTCCGGCAAGAGTTAGGCGAATACAGCTCAGAAGGGTATTGAGAGTTGCTAGACGACACTCGCGGGCAGATTAGATTTGCTGCCGCTAGGGTGTGTCTAGATTTCTAGGCTAGTGTATGGTCCCATTTGATCACCAATGAGTAAGTGTGTGACCAAATAGTGAGGACTACCTGAGAGTTAAATACAAGAAAAACATAAATTTTGCCTCTCCATTACTCAGAATAAAACGTAACTGTAAATGTTGTCGACGTAATAATCAATGCACACTATGCTCTAATGTTTACCTGTTTCATGCGTTCACACTTACAAATAATCAGATAGTAAATAGTATGCGTAATAGTATGCATATTTGGTGTGCTGTCCGAGAAGATGGCTCTGAGTATTTGGCCCGAACCCAGAGTACTCCCCCCGTTTCTCTGGTTAGGAAAGTAACCAGGTGAGTGTGAGGATGATGGGGTGGTGGAGGAATGCTGACAGACTGTCATTGAACATTGGTGAGTTGACTGGGCATAGTCCTTCATTTGTGCTGATTGGGTAGACATGATGATTGCTGATTGCTGACAGCTGGTTAGAATGAAATGATGATTGGATCATTTGATTGTGTTCCTCTTGAACTTTGTTAATAAAACATCATGAAACACCTGTGTACATTGAAGCTGTTTTCTGCTGTGCATGAAGCCTTTCAAATGCATAGACAACGCTGGTTTGTTTGGAACTATTGAGGGCTCCATGAACCATGTGACCGCTTTCAACTGCTTTGGCTTTAACTGGGACGCTACATGAATCTCTTATGCCATATTAAGTGCAATATTTATTGAATGCATTTAGTATTAAAGCTTAAAAATGTTTACAGCTGAGACTGTTTCATATCTAAAGCAGGTTTGCCAATTTGGTGTGAGAATTTACTTGGCCAGAGTGAGAGTGTGAGACAGAGCCTGAAAGAGTTGGCAACCCTTATGCATAGATCTAAAATATAAATAACTCAGGAAATTGTTCTTAATTAAGTGAATAGAAATACTTTGATTAGAAATATTAATGAAATAAGTTGCATACACTGATATCTGAGCACTCTTGGAGAAATTGAGATCTTTTACACAAGAATATCTGGGAAGCAGAAGCTTTCCGCAAAGATCACTATGTGCCTAGAAGAAGCAATTGAGATATTAAAGAGATCGTATTTATGATTTCTCTTTCCTCCGGGTCTCTTCCTCCGTGTCTTGCTCCTGTGCCAGACAGAAACTGTTAGACAGATATCTCAAGGTCCAGCTGTATAGTGACTGTAGTCAATTTAAAAATGAATAAATGAGCATTGAGAGGCATCTCATCCATTAGGAGGAGCAATTTGTCAACATGGTCCAGTCTCGCAGGACCTGTTGTAGGAAGATGATGTGGAAAGTGAGAGAGCTGGGCATCCCTGTTTGTGATTATCAGATGAGCTCTGAGTCCTGGAGCCTCTTCAGCCCAGTATCTGGGTCAGGCTGGAAGAATGTCTGAGGGTGGAATGACATCTCTCTCTTTCTCTCTGTCCCTATACGCCTTCTGCAATTTAAGCCATGAAATTTCCCCCAAAATAAAAGATAACTCAAGAATTGTCTTCCTTGCTCGTTCACATTTGGCCTATTTTTCTCTCTCAGATTTTCTCATATATTTCTGCATGTATTGTTTCTTTCTTAATCTCTTTTTCTCAGTATGCCTACAGTATATCAGTCCTACTATAAAACTTTTGGTGTCCAGAAACTCTGAGAACTACATATATTATGTGTGAGTCTGACTTTTTCTGAAGGAGGAGAAATACATACAAGACTGATTGACAGATCTGTCTAGGGGTGGGAGAAATTCTGCTGGTAGACACGATGAACGAGTACAAATTTAAAATATAAAATCTATATCCATCCATCCTTCCTTCCTTGCCTCCTTCCTTACATCTATCCATCCATCCTCCCATCCACCCATCCATCTTTACAGCCATCCTTCCTTACATCCATCATCCATCCATCCTTACATCCATTTCTCCTTCCTTCTTTACATCCAATCTTCCTTATATAATCCATCCATCTGTCCATCCATCCATCCATCCATCCATCCATCCATCCATCCATCCATCCATCCATCCATCCATCCATCCATCCATCCATCCATCCATCCACTTTTGGTATTTATATGGTCTGACCATGGTATGTCCCAAAAAATTATGCAACCATGATACATGTTCAAATATGATTGATAATATGATAATAAACTGCAATGAAATATACTTTTCTATGGAAATTTGTGTTGGTAAATATACACAAAATATTGTTGTTCTGCTTCAAATGCTATAAATTACACAGGGCTAGACTGGGGCAAAAATTCAGCCCTGGAAAAATCCAGCAAACAAGTGAATATTTTGCTGTGGTTACTTTCTTCTGTGAAACACAACAGAATATATTTGAGATACCCTTGACTTCTACTGCATGGAGAAAAAATCTGCCAAAGCACCATATTTGTACAGTGTTAATAATTGCAGGTGAGTCTGATCCTGCTCTGGTTTTACAAATGGGTGGCGGATGCACAGTTCTTTCGGGTAGCACCGTTTCATTGTACTTTTGGAGTATTTGCTTTTTGCAGTTTTGCATGTACTGAAATAAAAAATAAAAATCTGTATAATATGGGAATGTGCCTGTACATTGGATGGCCAGTACATGCCGTTATATACAAAAATTAGGCATTATATATTCTGCTTCACACTATATAGACTAATAAATATAAAACATTACAAGCATTTAAAAAAAATAAAAATAAAAATAAAAATGACATTAAACATTATAAGATTACATAGCTGAAACAAATTGAAGTAAAAGGACCTGTACACCAAGAGAGATAATATTGTGTATTTTTGTGTGTGTGTGTGTGTCCTTCAGGTAAACCAGCGTATCTTCACATTGGAGAGGAGGTGGACGGTGTGGACATGCGGGCAGAGGTCGGACTGCTGACTCGCAACATTTTGATCAGAGGCGAGATGGAGCCAACCTGTTACGGCAACGATGCCTGCAAGTTCTTCTCCTTTGACACGTTTGGTGGACATCTCAAGGTAATCTGACCCTCCTGTCATTTCAAAGCATTTCTGTATTTAGTGCCAACTACAGTTGTCTTTAATGCCCCCGTTTACTAACTCATCTCAACATGGATGTTACAATTGAGAGAGTGAGTTATTACACCCCTTGCCAGACATTAACACTCTGTCAAACAAGCAGAATGGATTTTTTTGTGTGGCTTTGGCTCCTGCAAAAGGCCTGTCAGTATCTGTGTGTGTGTGTGTGTGTGTGTGTGTGTGTGTGTGTGTGTGTGTGTGTGTGTGTGTGTGTGTGTGTGTGTGTGTGTGTGTGTGTGTGTGTGTGTGTGTGTGTGTGTGTGTGTGTGTGTGTGTGTGTGTGTGTGTGTGTGTGTGCGTGTGCGTGATGGGGCGACTCAAGCAGCTGACCTCTCTAGTAATTGGCCCAGATCTGACTGTTCCTTTCCCCTCCTCACCTTCGCTGTCATGGAGAAGGTTGGCCCGTTTCTCCACTCAAGAAGAAATTTCCACATGCAACAACTAGGCCATCCTGTCTTTCAAGTTGTGAGGAAAATACTTCTGACAAAAGCTACCTTGCAGTAATGATTTTAGAAGGGATAAATGTTAAAACATGTACAAATAATTCTGTTTATTAAGCCATCATTTACTTGAACCTCATGTCATTCTAAACCTGTTTCACAGTGGCTACACCAGATGCAAACGACATGGCGCAACACAACAAAAGCAAATAGAACCCATTATAATCAGTGATGCTGTCTACACTGGATGCGACACAACTCAACAAATTTGTTTTATTTCTGATGTACTTCTAACACATAGAACAGATGGATTTGCGAAAGTTTCCTTGTAACAACCAGTGCAGACAGCCTAAAGCTAACAGCTTACTTGTTTTAGAATTGATCTCTTAACTCGTTACCTGCCATTGACAAAAAAAAAATCCTTAATTTGTGAGACAAGGGTTCCCTGCCATTGACTGAATTTTTCATCTTTCCATGTTTTAACTGTTGGTAGAAGTAGGGGGTATTTTCAGAAGTATCTTCTGAAAATGTACCGAATCTCCAGTTCAAAACACAGGTTAAAAAGAAGCAGAAACATGCAATATCATATATAAGCAGATGCAGATGTAAAATAACGCAATCACCAACATCAAACAGCATATAAATGAAAACTGCCCATTACTGAATGAAATGTCAACCCAGGACGAGCTATAGGATTGTGCAAGCTTCAGGTTCTGAATCCGATCTGGATGTAGTCTTTGACAAAAACACGATTTTGAAATATGAAGTAAATTAAATTTTCTTTATTGTCCCTTGAAGGGAAATTTAAGATGGACTTAAAGTAGCTAGCATTTGAACAGACCTGATACATTATAAAATTATACACCATAATCATATACACAATACCAAACACATAAAAATAATTAAAGTATTACTGATCCATATTCTACAATACTGGGATAGTCTTTCATTCCAAGCATTTTCTCAGCTTTTCGCTCATGAAACTTAGCACATTCAAGTGTTGATTCAAAAAGAAAGCATAAAGCTCTTCTTTCTTGTAATATATTGCATGTTCCAATATTAATACAACAAAATATTCTAGGGGCCATGGAAATTTTGTAAAAATGATCACAAATGTTGCTAGTGACTGGACGGGGAAAGAGTTCAATTTAATTAAAAATATATTTTTTATATGCTATGCACATGAATTGCTTTGCAACCATTCAGAAAACTCAACAGTCAACCTGAAACCCATAGCAACTATCTAGCAAAGTCCTAGTTACCAGCCAGAAGACCATAGCAATTGCTTAGCAACCACTTAGAACAGCACAGCAACCGACCAACAAGCAGTCATCTAGCAACACCCTAGTAACCAGTCAGAATGCCCTTGCAACAGTTTTGCAACCCCACCACCAGGAAGGTGACCCTAAAACGTCCTAATAACCAGCCTGATGATGCTGCTGTTGCAACTGACTAGCAACCAACCAGAAGATTAGCACAATCTCTTTTCCATACAATGAGAGTAGTAGAGTGACCAAGGTCTCATAAATGGTTTATATCACCATTTCTATCATTCCATTCCTCCAGTCTTCAGTGTCACATGATCCTTCAGAAATCATTCTAATATGAAGACTTGAGTAACGATCCTGAAAATTCAGATTTGTATCACAGAAATAAATGATCATTTAAAGTATAATAAATTGAAAACCAAATATTTTAAATTGTAATAATATATCACAATATTAAGAAAATTGTCTGTATTTTTGATCAGCAGGCTTGATGAGCAGAAAAAACTTCTTTCAAAAACATTACAAAAACATTACAAATAGTAATGTGTCCAAATTTTTGGCCTGTATATATACTGTGTGTGTGTATATATATATATATATATATATATATAGTGTTGGAATGAGTCCAGCAAATAAACTAAAGCTGTATCTGTGTTCTAAAGGGTCAGTCAGGGTCAAAATATCAGTCAAAAATGCTCTTTATTTACACACCCATTCAAAAAACATGTCCGGTCTGTTTGTTTAGAGCAATGAACCCACTGACACACTTAACATCTGACCAGGCGATTTGGGGTTGTGTTTATGGTCTTCAACCACAAGGGAGGTCATAAAAACGCCTTCCAAAGTCATGCTGTCATATTCTTATGATATTTGCCAGGCAGCTAATCTAATTTATGAAACATTTAGAGAAATGTCAGGATGGGGTGAAACCGTACATTTGCCTGTCCAAAGGATGAAAGACATTAATTGGAGCCAAAGTTTGCCACCTTCCCCTGGGAAACGTCAAATCATCTTAGTTTCACTTGGATTCTTCTGCATCGCAGAGATATGACGTGCAACATATTTCACGTTCTTTGACTTGAAACGATCTGATGTAGGTCACAAAAAAGGCAGCCATGAAATCTGAAAGCGAACGTTCTGCCAGACTTGTGAGAATGAGAGAAGAGAGGAAATCAATCTAGATGACACCTTAAACTTCCTGCCCGTGCATATATTCACACATATACTGCCATGCATGTCTCCAGTCTTTTTCTCAAAGTGTGATGATATTTACATTTCTCACTTTTGACATTCTTTCATCTAGAGTCTCAAGTTTCAGATTTAAAATTTCCATATTAACTTGCGTAGACCCCGTGACCACTTGTGACCGGATCACCCAAGATGGATATTGGATATTAATATCATTGTCAATTAAAGTCAGAAATAGCTTAAAGTAGAGCTACACAATTCTGGATAGATTGAGAGAACCATGATTTTTTTTTTCTTCTTTTTCAGAGGTCACGATTCTGAACAGCTAATAAAAACAAATATAGCATAATTCTGACAAAATGCTAATTACTGCATTCTTTTTAAAATGTTTAAACTGTTTAAAATGTCATGTACTATTAAGATTGTATTTTTGATATTTCAACAATTTAACAGTATTTTTCACATTAAATCACATGACATGCAGTTAAAAATTTTTTTTATCTTTTTCAGGATATGAATATCATACCTGAAATAGCACAAAGCAATGTCATTTTCCTGTCTCTGTGCTTTATCTTCAGGTGGAGCGTGGTTTCCGTGCGGTGCATGTGGAAGGGGTAGAGTTGAAGCACATGGGGCAACAGTCAATGGGTCACTACCCTGTCCACTTCCATATGAACGGGGACGTGGATGACAAGGGAGGCTATGACCCACCTACTTACGTGAAAGACCTGTCCATTCATCACTCCTTTTCTCGATGTGTCACCGTTCACGGCTCCAACGGGCTGCTGGTGAGTTTCAGGCACAGAAGCCAGAAATTGTCTGTGCTTGAAAACATCCATAATGAGTCTCTGCTACAAAATACATAGAACGGTATCTTTAGTCTTTTGTTTCTCTTTATTTATGAAAAAAGACAGTGGAATTTGTTCCCTCAGTTTTCACACAACATTTCTATAGAACTACATGTACATAATTTTAAGCATAAACTAAACAAATGCTAGAGAGAAGTTAAGAAAAAAATGCCAGTGACGTAAGAAAAATACCAGGACATGTAGTATAAGACAATGCAAAATGTACTTTTTTAAGGTTGTTAAAGTGTTATATGTGCGCAATCCTTTTAGGGCGTATTGCTTCGCAAACAAGGGTCAGTTCAATGCTGGATATGCACAAAATTGTTTCTGAAAGATTTTTAGATTAACATGATGGCACATGCTAGGCGATGAGTTGAATCAACTTAAATCCACAACAAAAATCTATCCACTGACAATTCAGAGTCAGTCATCCAGTTGCATTCTATGAAGTTGTAACCTCTTCCCGAGTCTCTCCATGTAAGGCTGAACAGCGCTACTGACACTTTTGGTTACATGACATTCTCCAGTTTGGTTGTTGCCAGAGCATACGAAACGCAAGCTGGAAAGGCTCCACCCTCTTCTTAAAACGGGCCGGGAGCAGCATCTCATTTACATTTAAAGGGAGACACACAAAAGCACTGTGTTTTTGCTCACATCCAAATAGGTTTAAATTTGACAAGCTATAAAAAATGATCCATGATCCGTGGGGACGCATTCTGGTAACACTAGAGAATGATATCTTGTGAAAAGGGGCATAATAGGTCCTCTTTAAAAGAAGAAAGCCTGTAGAAGGAAGTCTACAACATCCTTAATGCCGTTACCATAAAATTAAAGGACTGATACAGAATATTGAAAACAGAAAATGATTATTGTCTGTTGATAAGGTTGATGGATGAATCTGATATTGCGATAAAGAACTAATACTTGTATTTGTTCAGGGATTCCCAAACTTTGTCAAATATTTGCTTTAAGCACGCCTGAAATTTGATGTTACTATTTCAATAATTTAACAGCATATTTGCATTTTCACGGTTCTCTAATATTGTTTAATGTTCATGTGACATGAGTATACTAATCAAATATTAAATATTTATATTTATAATAATATGTTTTTATAAACAAGGGGTTCATGAAAAGCGAATCATTAATAAAATGTTATTTTATTAATATCATTATTGTGTTAGTCATGCTAGCATGAATATTGGCGCATGTGATTCAGTCTTTGAAAACTGCAAAAAATGTCCTAAAATCCTAAAAATTCTTGAGAAGCAAAATTTGTTCATAAAATTGTTAATATGATATATATTTACTTGAAGCAACAACAAGATAGCAGGATACATTTTTTTCTATTTGTTTTAGGCATTGATTAAAAAACAAATGCAAAATATAGTGAGGATTTTGCTAGTGGGGTAAGGAAATGAATTGACTGTAATGGTAAATACCTGGGAGGATAGTTAATAAAGAAAGATTGAAAAGATTAAGGGTGCGTCTCAATCAGCTCCCTAGTTCAGTTGTCAGGGCACTGATCAGGGAGTCAGCCCATTGACTTATGTCCTGATCAGTGCCCTGACTAGTGAACTAGGGAGCTGATTGAGATGCAGGGTAAGTCTATAGTGTGCATTGACTGCTCCCCTCAGTAGTCTCTAGCTGTCCATCAACTGTCTGATCTTGATTAACAGGCCACACCTCTTCACACTTTGCAAGGCTCAAACTGAAGGTTTAAGGATGGAAAACAGAAAAGTCAGGAAACTAAACCTCGTTGTCACTAAACAGAGTGACTTTCAATTAGCAATGTTCACTAAAGCAGTGTCTTTACTTCTTTTGCCAATAGTTAGGGTTAGTCTAGGATGTTAAAAGAGAGGCACCTCAGCTGACACTTACCGAATTGACAAACTAGGCTTTGATTCACACTTGCATTATATGTACTAGGTGTTTTGCAGATATTGATGCCTTCCTGCAGGTTTGTTATATTTTTATATGATGGGGAGAAGCATTGAGCTGAAAATTGTACCTGGCTTCTTTTGTCTCTAACAATTTAAATGAACTATGGATTGTCAGAGCTCAACAAAACAGGAATATGAATCTGCAATTTATTGCATAGCAGTCTGCCCCTGGCTTTTCGAAAAAGCGTAAAGCTGCTGTTCAAACACTTCCCAAAGATGTGGGACTGCCATTATAAGCTTCTTTATTTTCTTCACCAAAGACAGGGTGAAAGGTTACTGCACAATGAAGCCACCTTACTTGTTTGTGAAAGCAAGCTGTGATTTTATTTTGGAGGCAGCGGGGTGGCCGGGTGGCATCCCAACCTCAGAGCTCTGACGGAAATAATTTTTTGACAAGGGTTGCTTCTAATGCGTTTAACGAGGCTAAATATTATTTTGCCCAGCGGTAGTTGTATCACACACTGAGGTAGTTTACAATTCACCTATTTCTTTGAAAGGATTAATGGAATTGCTTTCAGTCCCAAAAATTGTGTTTGTTTGCTTGCCAACTCACTGAGCGGATGATGTTTCTATCAGGGTTGTGTGCGGTGGCAAAAAGTGCAGCACTTCAGCTTAACCTGATGCTGTTACAAATGTGCATTCACAGCAGGACTTTGAAAAGAGAAGAGAGCTGACATCTTTTAGGGAAACATATTTCTGTGGTTTTCATGCTCATTTGTTGATTACCATGAGAATTACATGAAGGAATGGAAAATATGAGAATGTTATCATTAATTACTCACCCACATCATGTCCTTTCAAACAAATATTTTTCTTTGAAATTAAATATTCTTCATTGTCGGATGGTTGACCAAACTTTAGTTACAGGGAAAGTGGATGGAGATTACTGCCAAGCTTAAAGTTGTCAATTTGTGTATAAAATAATATCATATGTACTGCATTGCATGAATGGAGCATTTTCTAGACTTAAAGGAAGTGAATGTAAGATTGTGGCCAAAACTGGTACTGCAGTCACTTTCAAATGACTGCAGAGTATCCCCCTCCTCCCAGATGCCGAATCACTACTGACTTTGTGATTGGTAGATAGGTGGAGGGCGGAGCTTCAGGCCAAAACATCAACATGTCAACTTTTAAATGACAATATCCTGCTCAGACTACTGTTGTCAGTGATAAAAGTATTTAAAATTAACATGATTTCTTAATGTCTAGTGACATATCAGGGTCATTTTATGATTAACTGAAATATTTTTTTTTATAATAGGGAGATTAGTCCAAATAACTTAAAAATTATAGAGGAAAAGACTACCATAGATACTGTAATATTTCCACTTTAGTCGTGTGTCACAAAATATTGCAGATTTTCATATTACATACTGGATGGATGGATGGATGGATGGATGGATGGATGGATGGATGGATGGATGGATGGATGGATGGATGGATGGATGAATGGATGGATGGATGGATGGATGGATGGATAAAGCAAATGCACTCATGCTCTGTTCGTTCATTCGCCCAAAACAAGGTGTGTTCAGGCGCATTGTTGCTGCGTTGCTATTTTGAGGCAACTGAGTACAACCTGTCATGCCTGACTTTTTCCATCATTAAACTAGCAAAAGTAGATTTGAATACACCCTAAGTGCACCTGCCCCATGCGCTCCAGACCATGTGCTTAGATTGTAAAAAAATATATATATTATTCTGGATATTTTCAGGAGTAAATTATAAGTCATATGGGTATTCTTTTACTCGGTTTTACAGGAACAAAGTATCAAGGATTTCGTTTTCCAGTGTTAACAACTGCTAAAAGCCTCATCTTTTGTCTTCTGGTGTTCTCAATTTCCTGGTAGGTGAAAGATGTTGTCGGGTATGATGCTTTGGGACATTGTTTCTTCACTGAGGACGGACCGGAGGAGAGGAACACGTTCGATCATTGTCTGGGTCTTCTGGTGAAGGCCAGCACCCTGCTACCATCTGACAGAGACAGCAAGATGTGCCGTGACATAACCAACGGAGCTTTTCCTGGATACGTGGCCAAACCACGTCAGGACTGCAGGTATACATCACACTGACCAGAGAGATAATGGAGAGGATGGTCTAGATCAAGAATCTCAAAAAAACTAAGACCATCAAAGGTATCAAATCAAAAGAAAGAATCAAAATAAAGAATCACAACATTTTATTTGGCTTTAACAATATAACTAAACAGCTAAACTTGATTAATAGCTGACCATTGTGACTCATCACAGTCATTGGTTTACTTTGTTCTTTTATCTTTACTACCAAGTAGCTGCCTTATAAAATGTTAATTGTTTATCGTATCGCTTATGAAATAGCATTTCTGATATTTGTCAAATTAAACGGCATTCTGTATGGCTGTCTAAGCAAATCGTGCAGCTCTAATTTTTGTATCGTTAGGAATGCAGCCATAATTATTATTCTAGCAATATTCTGTTGCCTCATTCCTCTAACAAACCCTTTTTTATTTGTTTTCTCACACTCGCTGGTATTCTTTAATCAAGGCTTCCTCTTAAGAAAGCAACTCCACAACATGCGGTCGCACTGATGATGGTTTCCGCCCGCTGTCATTATTGTTTAATGATTTTTATCCTTAGATGCACTCGCATTCTTCGACCCTCGGATAATCTTTGCTAATTAAAATAACAACTACCACATTAAGAATCCCTGCTAAACTCTGGCGGCGAAACTGTCTGGGTTGGGAAAACTGGGGTTGGGTGTTGACAGTAAATATGTTTAATCTGAACCACAGCGCTGCGAGAGCTGGGAGTTGCTTTGAAGTGTGGTTAAGTGTGGAGCGATATGGTGAGGTGAATACTTATGGAATTGACTCCTTCATTTTTGACGATCTGTAGTTGCACGTCTTAAAAATTGTACCAATGCGACACAAACACATAAACAGGCGACAGATGCATGTGACTTTTTTTCCCCGGAGGGCCGTTTATCTTCATGCAAACACCTTGTCTGTGCATTTAGAATTTAGACCAGTTCCATGTAGCATGTGGAATGATCTGGCTTCCAAAGCATGGAGGCATTAAAATGCATTAACTTGTTAATTGCTCTCATATATATTGCATGACCATTGAACCTTTTAGATTATAATTCAGTCAATAGGGAGGTTAAAGCTTTGCAACTCTTAAATTATAGAAGAGACGTCTATAGATGCAGTTGCTTTAGTCGTGTGTGATTAAGACACATTGAAATTTAACAAGAACATTTTTATATAACATCCCTCATAGATGGACGGACGGACGGACAGAATTTGTAATACTTGTCAAATTAATCGCCATTCTGTATAACTGTCTTAAATCGTGCAGCTAATTTAACATCCCTCATAGATGGACGGACGGACAAAACGGACAGATAGATAGATAGATAGATAGATAGATAGATAGATAGATAGATAGATAGATAGATAGATAGATAGATAGATAGATAGATAGATAGATAGATAGATAGATAGATAGATAGATAGATAGATAGATAGATGGACGGACGGACGGACGGACGGACGGACGGACGGACGGACGGACGGACGGACGGACGGACGGACGGACGGACGGACGGACGGACGGACGGACAGATTGATGATTGCTTTTTCCTGTCAATAATTAAATGGCACAAGCAGAAAAAGGATGATTCTCAGTTTTTTTCACATTAGGTACAATAGAGCCAATAATAATCTGTTGGAGATGAGGTTAAGAATGGACATGTGATAAATGTCAGCTGTGTTTGTTTATGTTTGTGACAGCAGAAGTGGGCAGCAATAAGACACCGTACAATCTAATAGTGTCTCTCTTTCTCTCTCTCTCTCCCTCTCAGTGCCACCTCCACCTTCTGGATGGCTAACCCGAATAACAATCTCATCAACTGTGCCGCGGCCGGATCCGAGGTTAGTCTCGTTACCACGGCGATGGCTCTGATTAATGGTGTCACGCTATCTCTGTGGCTCCTTTCCACCTACAATGCTAATTTGTGATGGATCATACAGAGGCGTGTGTTGGTTAGCCGTGGATATTTTTTATATACCGCTGTGAGCTTGTTCTCTATGTGTTTTGTGTCATTAGAACAGCCATTAGCACTGTCTCATGTGTGTGTGTGCGTTCATGTGTGGCCTTGCAGGAAACAGGATTCTGGTTCATTTTCCACCACGTCCCCACCGGTCCATCAGAGGGCATGTATTCCCCCGGCAAGTCCGAACATACACCCATGGGGCTGTTCATTAATAACAGAGCTCACTCCAATTACAGGGTGAGTGTGTGTGCATGTGCTGTAGGTGCGTGTCATTGTGAATGAAAGTGGGCCACAGCACAAGGGATATAGGTGCCGCTAGCGCCACTCTCTGTACACCATTAAAAGCCCGATGCTTGAGATTGATGACCTTGTTGTTTGGAAAAAGCAAGCAGGCGAACGGTTTCTCTCGCTCTCCTGTGGTAATCTATGGCATCATTCTCAGTGCGTCCACCATAATTGAAATATAATTCTTTTTGAGCTGCTAGCTACTTAGCTCTTTAATAAAGCATGATTTAAGGGTTTGGGAATCCAGGGGTCGGTGTCTTTGTGCTGAAGCACAGGACCATCCTCTGCGTGAAGGCATATATGGCGATGCACAAGGCAACTTATCTTTATGACGGCAAGGTTTTACAGTGAGAAAAAATTGTTTTTTGCTTATAAGCTGGTGTTTTTTTTAATATTATTTAAGATCACTGTTTTCTATTCGAAATATATTTTAAAATATTATTTATTTCTGTGATGCAAAGCTGAATTTTCAGCATCATTACTCCAGTCTTCAGTGTCACATGATCCTTCAGAAATCATTCTAATATGATTTGATGCTCAAGAAATTTAATTTTCACTTTTGATCAATTTAAAGGGTTAGTTCACCCAAAAATGGAAATGATGTCATTAATTGCTTACCCTAATGTCGTTCGACACCCGTAAGATTTCGGGAATGCAAATGAAGATATTTTTGTGGAAATGCGATGGCTCAGAAAGGCCTTCATTGACACCAATGTCATTTCCTCTCTCAAGACCCATAAAGACACTAAAGACATCGTTACAAAGCCCATCTCACTACAGTGGCTCTACAATCATTTTATGAAGCAACGAGAAAAGTTTTTGTGCTAAAAAAAGCCTCCGAAATAACGACTTATATAGTGATGGCCGACACTGCTTCCCAAAGCTTCGGAGCTTCATGAATCAGCGTATCGATTCATGATTCGGATCCCGTGTCAAACCACCAAACTACTGAAATCACGTGACTTTGGCGATCCAAACTGCTGATTCGATACATGGATTCATGAAGCTCCGAAGCTTTACGAAGCTATGTTTTGAAATCGGTCATCACTATATAAGTCGTTATTTAGTTTTTTTTGCGCACAAAAACTATTCTTGTCGCTTCATGAAATGATTGTAGAGCCACTGTAGTGAGATGGGCTTTGTAACGGCGTCTTTAGTGCCTTTATGGGTCTTGAGAGAGGAAATGACATTGGTGTCAATAAAAACCTTTCTGAGCCATTGGATTTCAACAAAAATATCTTCATTTGTGTTCCAAAGATGAACAGAGGTCTTACGGGTGTCGAACGACATTATGGTAAGTAATTAATGACAGAATTTTCAGTTCTGGGTGAACTAATCCTTTGTATACTTGCTGAATAAAATGAACAATAGTGTGTAAGGGATAGTGTGTTTATATTAGATTGTGTATTTTCTTCATCTTTTAAAATGAAGAACATGTGCTTATAAAATCTGCATTGTAATTCTAGAAGAGTGAGCAAAATCTGTATAGTTTGAGTTGGGGAGTATATTACTCTGTAGGATTTCAACAACTCTGTTAGGTTTAAATAAAGCACTGATGAAGGAGGTCATGTTTTTCATGTTTTTCTGTTTGTGTGTCTTTGTAGGCGGGGATGATCCTTGACAATGGAGTAAAGACGACCGAGGCTAATGCGAAGGACAAGAGACCCTACCTCTCCCTCGTAGGAGCTAGGTTAGCATTTACAATTTCTCACTCCTACCGAAACACTGGGTTTGGATGCTTTTTGTGCTGGTTTCTTAAAGGAATTACATTTCTTTGTCATTTACTCACCCACATGGCTCCTTTTTTTCAAACAATACAAATAAAACTGGACTGAGGCTGTCAAGCTCTGAAAAGCCACAAAAGATTCATAGAAATAGTATATATGAATGGTGCTCTTTATCGCAAGTCTTCTGAAGCCAATATACGATAACATTAGCAACAGTAAACACCATGGTGCCAGTTGTCCAGCACATCAACAAAACCAGACATCAGATCCAGCCTGGACCACTGTTGCTTCTTTGGCAGGTACGGCCCACACCAGGATGCAGACCCCTTTAAACCAAGAGTTCCCGCTCTAGTCCACCATTTTGTGGCCTACAAGAACCAGGACCATGGTGCATGGTTGAGAGGAGGAGACGTGTGGCTGGATGATTGCCAGTAAGCATTTTGATTCAATTGATATGTATTATTATTTCTATTAATTATTTTATTTGATTTATAATCTTAGCAACCTATTTGTTTTTTATCAATCCTATCTAGATAGGACATGAGCAGCTTTTTTGTATGGTGCACTGAATAATCACTAAACCTCAACATATATGAAATATCACTTAAGCTGGGCATACACTGTGCGATTTCTATGGGATTTCAGCAAGGTTACCTACTCACACTGTACGAGTAGATCGCATGCGATGTAAAGCCAGAGCGCACGATTGATGTGCTCTCACTGTGCGGTCCGACCGTCGAGCGCGTCTTGACTGCGCACACTGTACGGGTGAAAAATGCGCAATAAAACCCCCGTGGCGACGATAGACCATGGTGTATTAAAGAGAGGTAGCCTATCAAATGCATCAGCTATTGATATCAAGAGTATTTAGAATTTATGTATAAAATTATTATTATTATTAGAGTAGGCCTACTTTTATTATTAAATCGATATTACATTAATTTGCCCCCCCCCCCAACAATAATGCATAATCGACACACTGCATACTAAAATAATAGATTACTCCTCACTATTTAAAAACATTTAGCCCGATTAAACAAGGAATTATAGGTCTAATTATATGATTATAATGTCAGAACACTGCAATAATAATGTCCGTCTCAATGAAAAGGCAGATTTATCTAAAAACAACTTGTTTAATACAAAATGGGCCTACTTCTCTTCTATTTTTTTTCTCACAATATGGACCAAAATAGAAATATTAAGAAAATAAATAAGAAAGAAAATAAGGCAATAGGCTATGCGTTATCAGTATGTTGAATTACATTTATCTCTCGTTGTCTGAGAATATGCTCCGAAAGCTTGTCAGATTTTACTTTCACTTTCTGTAGTGAATAATTGACTGGGTTTGAGACTGCGTTTAAACTGCGCATTGCGTGATATCCACTGACTCGCGTTCATGAAGAAAAAGAACACATTGCAACATGACATTGTGTCAAGATGGAGAAGGTTAAATATTAATTCATATTAAAAAATAAAAATAAAATGTGAAAGTAAAACAAGTAGCCTAGCTAAATTAATGATCAACTAGCTAAATGAATAATATGCACTGACAACAGAAACTGGAGGCACAACAGTTTACTTAATTTCTGCTATTTGATAGCTGCCTACATAATTAAAGATCTCCCCCTTTTCGTTTTTTCCTTAATGCTTTAAAAAATTAAATGGTTGAACTTCTGCTTTCGCGCTGGCGCAGTGAGGGGAAATAGGGCAGTCAGTTCGTGGCTTTGCTTCAACTGTGCGATAACCTCACGAGGGGCGAGCAGAATTTCTGACACGCCAGAAATTCATCCGACCATCCGATTCCCGATCGTGAGAGGTTTGTCGCCTCTCGTTTCCCCCTGTACACAGCACGAACACCTCGCGACAAACGACGCACGATAAACCTGAAAATCGGCCCGACCCAAAAAAGAGTCGCACGAGTCAGAATTCGGCTCGAAATCGGACGAAAATCGCACAGTGTATGCCCGGCTTTACTTAAGCCTAGTTCACACTGCCCGATTTTTGCCCCGATTTTGAGTCGCCGACAGGTTTTGCGAAATCGCCGACAAATGCCCGAGATCACAGGCAAATCGGTGCTCGTGCACGCGAGTGACAATCACGCAGTGTGAATAATCAAAGACGCGATCAGAGACAATCGCCGACGAGTCGCCGACGCCGCTGAGATATTTGGCATGCTAAATATCAGGGCCTGTCGGCAATTCAAACTCCTGCGGTGTGAACAGCGTTCTGACTGAAAATTACATCGGCGATGACCGACAGCCAATGAGAGAGTGAGATACAGGGCAGCAGGACGTTTAGGGAGGAGTTATAAAGCAGAATTTCAGTATTTTAATAGATATATTTACAATTCTATCAAACAGAAACAAAGGCCGTACATTTGCACATCCAGCCACAGCAGCAGCACATTAAATAATTATTTATTTACCTCGAACTGTCTTTGCAGAACAAAATCCTGGCTCCCTCTGTCTCTCCAACAATTTCTTCCGCAATAATCTTTTTTTTTCTCCACAAATCAGCGCACATTCAATTTGAAGCAAACTTTGTGCAGTTTATCATTTTTAATAGCAATTCCAAGTCTCGCGCGAGAACTCCGGTCTGACGCACGTGTGATCTCGCGTTGTTTACGTCACATCGCACGTGTGTTTGGGAAACGTAGTTTGCACACCGGAGAGCGAGAGAGTTGTCGGCGATTCTTCCTCTTGTTCAGTCATGCAGTGTGAACTCCTCTGTTGTCAAACCATCGTGCAGTGTGAACACAGCAGTGACTGAATGATACCCCACATAGTCATGCAGTGTGAATAGAGCAGTGACCCGACAAGTTTGAAAATCGTGCAGTCTGAACTAGGCTTAAGTGCAACATCAACTGGATGCCTTCATTTAAATAGATAACTTAAATACATTTTAAGTTAGTTGGTACATTTTGAAAATAAAATAAAAATATACGCTTATGTCCTAACAGTGAACTAGCTTTAGACAAGGCAAATATACTCTGCTTGTGTTTTGCGTCTCTGACACAGTCATGCGTGTGAGTCAGTTGTGATTGTCTGCGCTCTAGAATCCGATGAGTGTTATTGTGGTGTGCATGGCATGTGGTCAGCACTGATGTATCCCTTCATCTTAATTGCACGCAGGTTCGCTGATAATGGAATTGGCCTGACTCTCGCCAGGTAAACCTGCTAATTACCATTTTCCCTTTATTCTATTATTTTCTTTGCACACATTTCAGCAGTCTAAAAATGAAATGTTCATATTTGCTGAATTCATTTATAACACAGGGCATAGTGCCTGTATAATTGGAAAATGCCTTATATGGGGTGGCTTTCTAAGATCTAGTAAAGAAGTTGGGGTTTTTGTGGGAATGTGAAAGTAATTTTTAATTGTGGGAACTGGCTATTCTCAAAAGGTGTGGATTCGCACTACATTTTTATGACTTAGTGCTTCTCTGTCTGTGTGTTTGCATAGTGGCGGAACATTCCCGGATGACGACGGCTCCCGTCAAGAGGTGAAGAACTCTCTGTTTGTGGGAGAGAGCGGGAACAGAGGGATGCCCGACCTGAACGATCAATCATGGGGACCGGGCGGCCCCGATCATCTCGGCAGGTCTCTACCGAGAGGAGTGTGAGTGTTGCGAACATCATTTTTCGTTTATCTTGCTATTGCACAACAAAACAGTTTAAAAGTGTTGTGAGTGGTGTGGAAGAGTGCACCAAGGTTTCCAGGGAGGCATTTGTTCAATTTGGTGGCCTTGCAAAGAGAAAAATGACTGCGACCTTGGTTTTGACTTTGACCTATTAATGCCCACATTTTTTCCCAGAAAATCTTTAAGGTGCTGAGAGCCATTTTCGTGGGGAAAAAATGCCCATTATTTTTCAGACATTAGGTGTCCTGAAATATCGCAGCAATTTCTCAGCCTGGTAAACCACAAGAATTGTTTTTAAAACATCTATAGTCGCCCAAATAAAAAAGTTGAGTGTGAGTGATAGATCGTTCAGCAACTTTAGTTGTCCACAGGCTTAAGTGAGTTGTCAGTATGAATCTACATTTGCAACAAATTTACTTCTGTTATATGACATTTATATGCAAGATTTTTGAATTACAAAAATGTAGGCTTGATTTTATCCAGCAGGAATTGGATGTGAATAGTGGAATGGGTTGAAATATAAGACAACACTAGTAACGCCAGTCGAAAAGGAAGAGTGTGCACTGTTTTTCTTTGAAAGATGATGATGAATATGTATTAAGAAAGTTTGATATCATGTGTAGTTTCTGCACCACTTGCGGTAAACCAAATTGCGAAAACAAATATAGCTGCAAGCCACAATTAGTGGAATCCAGCCGGTATAGGAAACTGTAAAAATGAAATATGCTTAGTGAGTTCTGTGTTTACATTTGGGGAAAAATCAATCCAAAGTTTCAGGTTTTACTTTGTTTTCTCTGACATCTTAGAGCAATTTATCACCACACTTTTTATACCTGACAGGGCCCGAGGATTTCATGTGCTTGACTTTCATCCGTAATACTGCAGCTCAACACCTGTCACTTTATATTTCTTGTCCGCTACTCCCTTAGAAAATGCTGGATTTTGCTGGATGTGTACAAAAAGTGAATGATAAAACACATTTATCACTGACAAATGCCATCATTATTGCACCCATGAGAGTCAAACAGAAAATACCTCTTTCTCTCTTTTTGTGTCTGTCTCTCTCTCTCTTTGAAAACTGGGTGCGTACTTCAAACGTTAGCATTCTTCTTTTAGAAAGAACTTTAATTGGGCACTTCAAACGTCATTGTCATTTGAATTTGTTTTCTTAAAAGAAGAGCCTTTTGTAAAAAGGATCCACTTTTTAAAGGTAAAGTGTGCGATTTCTGCACCACTAGTGGCAGCAAACTGAATTACAAAAACATGACCGTTTTCAAACAATATTGCAATTTTAATGTTAACATTAAAAAATTCGTCTTTTTTGCAAACTTACTCAGGCTTTCCAAAAATGGCAGATCTCCAATGAATAATAATAATAATTAAAAAAAAGCTTTAAAAAAAAACGTACAGGGCTAAACTTATGGGCAAATTTGCTATCCATTAGTAGTGCCATGAAATGTATGTATTTATCTCCGACTGGGCAGCTGGGCGGGAATTAAAATTTAAAAAATGTAATTGCTCATTGCTAGGCAGCCATACATCCCATCCATCTCAAATTGACATAAATGCAATTAACCCCAGACCCTTCATGCATGGAAAATTTGGTGAGTTTCCACCACTGGGACAAAAAGTTAAAGAAGTCAAAATTAGTAAGAGAACAAACCAGTATGCTTTATTCCTTATGACTGTCTCCAAGTAATGCGTCTTGTTTAAATAAAAATGTATAAAAATAACATTCTCAATCATGTTATCTCAAAATGATTCTATGTAGTGCAAGTTTCATAGAAAATGTAATTCTGTGTATTCTCTGTCCAATTGTCCCATCATGGGCGTATTTTGCTGAGTGCAAACCAGTTCAGCTGTGTCATCGCCTGTTTGTCCTGCAGGGACTTCCCTATCCGTGGAATGCAAATCTACGACGGGCCGATCAACGTCCAGAACTGCACTTTCCGCAAATTCATAGCTCTTGACGGACGACATACCAGCGCTTTCGGTTTCCGCCTGAACAACTCCTGGCAGAGCTGCCCGAACAACAACGTCACTGACATCACCTTCGATGATGTGCCGGTAAGCGTCATCCCTCGAGCGACGTCGGGTATCATCCAGATCTCTGTGGACTTTTGTGACCCCTGTGACAAAATATATGTCAGCGCTCGTTGTCCTGCTTAATAAAAGTGGATGGGGTCACTGTCTCTGAGCTATTTCAGGAACTCTGATTGATTTTGTGGAGGATGTCAAAGAGGATTATAACATTTCAGAGTGTCTTCTAGCTGACAGAGGTTAGGTCCCCTAGTTATAATCACCTCTCTCCCCCCCACATGTCACTTCCAATAGTCAGATATGAGGCTTCATTTATGTTGCAAGGTCTAAAGCACAGATCTGATTAGGATTGTCTGGCGGTACATACTGTACAACAGTATAAACGTTGACCATTGTTTAATATGATACATTTGCATCTATTTCCATGTGAAATCAACTAAGAAACATGAAGAAAACAAGGCATAAATTAACTAACAGAAATGTAACAAAGGTGGAGTTTAGTTGTAGGTTGCAACAGTAATAAATAATTTAACAGTTACAGCCACTGATGTGAGTATAAATATTTAGTGACAGCTTTGAACATGGCACATCCAATCAGAATTTAGGGTCATAAATATTAATAGATAATTTTACAATAATATTATTTAACTGGTTAACTTAAATTAACCAGAATATGCACAAATAAGGTTCTATTCATCTACTATGCACACTGTAAAAATTATTTAGAAAAAAAGTTACCTGGTTGCCTTAAAATTTTGAGTTCATTGAAATAAATTTTTTGAGTTTATACAATGAACAGTTTTTGAGATTCGACAACCTTTATTAAAATACTATTTAAAGATTTTGTAAGCATATTGGGTAATTGTGTGTGTTTTATTTCTGATGACGCAGTGAAACATGCCAAATAGTGCTATTTTCATAATTTATCAAATTTTTTATGTGGTTTAGATACAATAATATTTTGAGTTTCTATTTATTAAACAAGTGTCCTTCATTGTATCAACTCAAATTTTTAATTTCAATAAACTCAAAATTTTAAGGCAGCCAGGTTACTTACTTTTTTAAGTTAAAACAACAAAAGCCAACAATAATTTTTTACAGGGCAGTACCACAAATTTGTGATCAGTAAGATATATATTTTTTTAATTAATACTTAAATATTTAGCAAGATGCATTTCATTGATTGTAAAGACATTTGTAATGTTACAAAAGATTTCTATTTACAGAAATGTTATGTACAGAAATAAACATTGATAATTGTAAGAAATGTTTCTTGAGCAGCAAATCAGCATATTAGAATTATTTCTGAAGGATCATGTGACACTGAAGACTAGAGTAATGTGTATAGTATACAAAAATATATTTCAGACCTTGTGTAAAATATTCTCAATTAGGATGAGATTTGTTAATAAGAGATTAAATGTAGGTTGGATATGCGCAATTTATTTAGTTTGTTGTGGTCAGAATCAGATGCAAACAAAACTGTTACAAGATTTGATCTGTGGCAGACCTTGGTTTAAAAATACAGTTGTTGGCTTAAAGGGGTCATGAACTAACAAATCAACTTTCCCTTGAGCTTTTGATATATAAAAGGTCATGGCAACACACTTATGTGAGGAAAACATGTTTATATATATATATATATATATATATATATATATATATATATATATATATATATATATATATATATATATATATATATATATATATATATATATATATATATATATATATATATATATATGTGTGTGTGTAAAAGTATTGCATTGTTACAGATCGTTTTGATTATGTGTACGTTTCTAACCGAACATACCTTAGCATGCTATCACAGGCTGGAGACTCCTTTATTTGTTGGTTCATTGCGATTCGGCATCAGACTCTGACATGTATGGGCCAGGACTCGCAAAGCCCAATGTTCCGGGGCTGTGTGTTTTCCAGACGGGCTACCAAGACGCAAGCACGTCGGCAGGCCGGTTAATCTTAAATAGTGAAATAATATTATTTTCTTGATCTGCGTTGTTCACTGCGTTGTGTGTGTGCGGTTTGCGCGTATATCTTCCGATCGCGGGACAAGTAATAAAAAAATTATATTCCAATCAATCGCCGGTTGATGAGAGATAAATCGTTGTGTTTGTTTGATAAAGACGTTTTGCGAGCCCTGTGAGAAAATAATCAAAACCGAGCGTTTAGGAGAGAGCCTCAAAATCAGTGTAGAAAATAGCCTATTACTTATTCATTATGATGTTTTTGAATGTAAAAACCATGCTAACGGTATGAGTTGACCTCAGACAACAGTATAAAAAATTAAAAAGCCAGTTCATGACCCCTTTAATAAAAAAAATATTTTTGTCAGTTATAAATAGTGTCCTAATTTGCCTTGTCTCCAATCGTGGCTCTAGATCACCTCACGTGTATTCTTTGGTGAACCGGGTCCTTGGTTTAACAAGATGGAGATGGATGGTGACAAGACAACCGTTTTCCATGACATCGATGGCTCGGTGAGCGAGTACCCGGGCGCTTTCCTTGTCAAAGAGGACAACTGGCTCCTGAGACACCCCGACTGCATTGACATCCCCGACTGGAGAGCTGCCATCTGCAGTGGGCACTACGCCCAGGTGAGTCCAACCCCCAGAGCCATCCACACCCTCTTGTTATTCCCATGTTTAGTGTCAGCAGTCTTCATTCGGGCAGTCGGTACACAAGCGTCTACACGCAAACAGTGATGTTTCCAGAGCAGCACCTTGTTTGTTTGGTACATTCCAAGAAATGACAAAGCCTTGTTAGCCTTCTTTGAAATTCCTGTTCAGAGAGAAAGGCAAACAATCTGTCAAACACTCGAGCGCTTTTCCACACGCACTTAAAAACTGTGCAAAATATTCTGCCCCCCTCCAGATTTACGTCCAGACCCGAAACCCAGCCAACCTTAACATGAAGATGGTGAAGGATGAGTATCCAGACAAGCCTCTGGAGCTGGTTGGTGCTCTGGGAAAGAGGAACCACTACCAGCAGTTTCAGCCCGTGATCACGCTGGGAAAAGGCTACACCATGCACTGGGACCAAGCTGCTCCAGCTGAGGTCACTGTCTGGCTTATCAACTTCAATAGGTCAGTGAGTGATCAACTCCATCGACCACATCGTGTGTGCGTGCGTGCGTGCGTGTGTGTGTGTGTTCCTTGTTTGGTAATACTAGTGAGGACATTTGACTGGTCTTCACTAGTTTAAAAGGCTTGTGTGTGTGTGTGTGTGTGTGTGTGTGTGTGTGTGTGTGTGTGTGTGTGTGTGTGTGTGTGTGTGTGTGTGTGTGTGTGTGTGTGTGTGTGTGTGTGTGTGTGTGTGTGTGTGTGTGTGTGTGTGTGTGTGTGTGTGTGTGTGTGTGTGTGTGTGTGTGTGTGTGTCAAAACTTCAATATTCAATATGGCAACCTGTATTCAGAGACAACTATAGGAATGTGTTAGTTCACAACTTTCAACTAGCCCAACAGCAACATTTGCTCAACCAATGGAGTGAGTTTGGGGGCGGGAGATTCTCTTTATACAACCAATGGCAGATGGGAGGAGTGCTTATGATGCCAGCCAATTTTTTTGTCATCTGGATGTTTATATTAGTCCGTGTGTAAATGCAGCCTAATAGACTACTCTCTGTGTCATAAATTATAATTAAACCACAATTTAACAAGAAACCGAGGAAATTACTAACGGCTCTTGGCTGGATAACTTTAATAGCTGTAAAAAAAGCCCTCTAGAATCAATCATGAACACAAATTTAGGGCGGAAAAATAAAACCAGTTCAGCTGATTATAATAAATTACTGTCAGTCATACTCCAACAGCATCTCTATTAATTTATCATTATAAGTCTTTCGCAGTCATCAAATTAATTAACTGTGGATGTGACTCCTTCATTATTAGTCTCAGTTTTAATGTTTACTTAAGTATTTCAAGCACTGTTTGCTTAATTTGTTTCTTTGTATTATCATTTGTATCTTGCTTGTAAATTGTTTCTTTGTTCTGCTCATCTTGAATTTACTTGTAAGAACATCAAGCAGCTTTTACTTAATTGAGGAACAATTAAGAGCTGCATGCAATTGTTGTTGTTGTTGTTTTTAAATCGTTGATATTCACATTAATAATTTACACTCATATCCAGTATCTCATGAACAGATCATAATAATAATTACAAATAAAACGTTAAAGAGAGAGTTCTGCACACCTTTATGTTTTTCCAATTTATAGATTAAAATAGAAACACTCATAACATTGATTATAAGTTATAGTCAATAAATAAAATGCACATAATCTTGCTGTTCAATGAATCCTGACCCTCTGAACTAGAACTATGGCGCCCTCTAGTGATTAAAGAAAATACTAATATATAATACCACATATCTGTCAAACTACCGTTACCGTGCTTTATTCATTACAGCTGTGTTGTTGCTTCTTTTACAGAAATGACTGGATAAAGGTGGGCATCTGCTATCCAAAAGGCACAGTGTTCACCATAATCTCTGACATCCACAACCGCCTCACCAAACAGACGAGGAAGACTGGGGAGTTCATGAGGACCACTCAGAGAGAAAAGATGGACAGCTCTCACCAGACAAGAGGATATTACTACTGGGAGGAGGACACTGGGTAAGAGAGTGCTGGGTTTATATAGTTCCTGCATGACACATGACATCTGCACTCCTGTCGGCAACTTCAGGCCTGCTGATAGTGAATGCAAATAGGTGTCCTAATAGGAATAGCCTTTTTGCCATTTTTAATTAAATAAATAGTTGAGAGAAGACAATAAATGATTCAGAGAAGTAAGGGAACAGGATCAGGAACAATGTAGTGTTGGCACATCATGTGAAATATATGTCTGTCACTAAATCCAATACTGAATAATTGAATCAGTATACAAACAAATAAAAAGAAATGTATTTAATTGAATAATTTGGAACTTCCAGCTGCTCATATTAATATACTATTTTATAATTTAAATAGATCATTGATTTGTATTATTATTAATTTAAGTGAATTAATTGTATGTATATATATATATATATATATATATATATATATATATATATATATATATATATATATATGAATATATGAAAATATATATAGTCTAAATTACTTATTTTTTGTTTTAATATACTTTCCGATGTAATTTATTCATTAGATGACAAATCTGAATTTTACAGCAGCCATTACAAATATTGTGATTAATCTCATTCATCTAAAATTCTCTTATACACACAAAAACTCGAATTAAATATGCAATAAGTCAATAATAAAACAATTTTGAGCCATAATTTATGAGCATAATATTATATTTATATTTACACACATATTGTCTCATCTTGATTTATTTTCTCCATCTTTTACTGTGTGCGTGCGTGCGTGCGCGTGTGTGTGTGCGTGCGTGCGTGCGTGTGTGTACTGATCACTTCTAAGCAACTCTCAATGTTTCAAACTGTTTTTAAAAATCTCAGAACAGAATGAATCCATTATAATGTCAAATTGAATAAATATGTTAATGCCGTAAAAAAAAGGTCAACTTATTAAATTAAATGTGTGCATTTTTTATATTGACAGGTCTAATAGAAAATCCTACTGAACAAAGTAGTGGTAATTATAAGACATCTGTGTTATGATAGAGGATGAAAATAGAGCTGTTCTTAATTTAACTATGTCAGTGTTCCTTTGCTAATGAAACATAATTCAATTGTTGGAATGAGTAAATCAGAACTGCTCTGAAATTACCCAGCAGGCTGGATGCTAAATGCTACAGTTTTGTCAATTATTATTATTATACGTTTTGCTGTCATTTTAAAAGTGTCACTGCTTCCAAACTCATGGCACTGTCATTCCTGTTCCTGTGCTGATCTCTGTCTCTCTCTCTCTCTGATGTTTGTCTGCTGTCACCCCTGCAGGCTGCTCTTCCTCAAAATCAAAGCACACAATGAGAAGGAAGATTTTGCGTTCTGCTCGGTGAAGGGTTGTGAAAGAGTAAAGATCAAAGCTGTGATTCCCCCCGGCAGCGGCCCCAGTGACTGCATGGCTGAAGCATACCCTAAATACGCCGAGATGCCTGTCGTAGATGTGCCTATGCCCAAAAAACTGCCTCGCTCCAGACTGGTGAGAAGACAGTTTCGACTTTTGAAAGCCTCTGTGTTTGAAGTCTAGTGTAACGCTGCGAGTCGGATGCGAGATGTTCCTGCTGGATTTCTCCAGCTTGCCCGATGCTCTGAAGATGATGTATAAAGAAACAAAATAGCTTTGGTTAGTTTTGCAGGTGTTTAGTTGTCAACAAAGACGTCTCCTGGTGATCAAACGGTGCTGGATAAATGAGACTATAGGGTGCTAGCACTTGTTCTGCAGGTGTGCGATTATCAGCAGGATCATTTACTGTGTTTCGCTCACCTGTGTCTGCAAACTTTTGCTGAACAGGTTTCATTGTCATACGATACATTTTAAAGTACACAAAAGGTACACAGCGATGGAAAATAATATGAGATGGGAGAAACAAAGGAACTTTTAGCTTGTTTACAAAGTTACCTTGTTGCCTTAAAATTTTGAGTTCATTGAAATTTAAATTTTTGAGTTAATACAATGAAAAAATTTTGAGATTCGACAACCTTCATTAAAATATTATTAAAAGATTTTGTAAGCATATTGGGTAATTTGTGTGTGTTTATTTCTGATGACGCAGTGAAACATGCGAAATAGTGCTATTTTCATGATTTATCAAAAATTGTATGTGGTTCAGATACAATAATATTTTGAGTTTCTATTTATTAAACAAATTCCCTTCATTGTATCAACTCAAATTTTTAATTTCAATAAACTCAAAATTTTAAGGCAACCAGGTTACTTACTTTTTTTAAGTTAAACCAACAAAAAACAACCAATTTTTTTTTTTACAGTGTAGATATATGGATAGGATTTCAATGATAGCAAACTGATATTATATATATATATATATATATATATATATATATATATATATATATATATATATATATATATATATATATATATATATATATATATATATATAATGAATAAATGAATGAATAAAAAAACTAAAACAAAATTGTATATTGGTAGAGTCAGAGTTAGGTTTAGAAAATAATAATAAAATATATTAGACTATCACTAATAGTTTTTATTTACTACGTCTCTCTATGTGCCAGCATTTTTATGTGACATAATTTCACTTTTTGGCACAGTTGGAGTTGCAGTGCTATCCTGTTGCATTTTTCAAGCAGCAAGTTAAATAGTGCACAGTATAACCATAATGGCAGTTCACTAACATTTACACTTTATGCTTTTGGCAGACGCTTTTATCCAAAGCGACTTACACTGTATTTTAAGGTACACATTTTTTGTCAATTCTTGCTTTCCCTGGGAATCGAACCCATGACCTTGGTGTTGTTAGCGCCACGCTCTACTAGTTGAGCTACAGGAAAGTTCAAGTTCAGGAATTATGTTATACGCATGTTTTAAGTACAAACATCAAGCAAGAAAATAATATCATTAAATATTATATTACTGTAATCACATATTTTCCTGTTTCCTTTATAGCCTCACACAACGGAGCACTTCCTTGAAGTCAAACTAGAGTCCTATTACACACGCTTCTTCCACATCAAAGAGCACTTCGCCTATACAGAGGTACAAACTCTTAATAATGTGTCTTTACCTTATCAAGATTTGAGTTTTACAGAGAACTGAGTAATATCTTTAACATCACTTCTCATTTGCTAGCCTGACTAAGCCTAAAGAGGTTTGCTGATGTTTAGTTGGTTCAATATACTGTAGGTGTAGCTGGATATAGCATATTATATTATCATAAATGGTCCCACTTTATATTAGGTGGCCTTAACTACTGTGTACTTACAAGCAAAAAATAAGTACAGTGTACTTATTGTGTCCATATTGTATTGGAATACACTTTTGCTGATATTGAGGTGGGATACGGGTAAAGTTAGGGACAGGTGAGGTGGTGTGGGTATGTGTTAGGGTTATTTGTTAATTAGTGTTACTAATAACTTAATTTTTAGCTCAAATCTAAAAATATAATGAGATATATAATATAAAGGTAGGTTTTTTTCCATTTATTTTGTTATAAAGCAATATAGCTAAAAGAATACAGAAAAAGAAAGAATACATATGAGCGGGGACAGAACAAAATGCTAAAAGAAAAAGATCAAAACAAATGAAAATAAAGTTATTGTGTCTGTAGGTGAATAGCAAGAAGATCTACCAATCAGAGGACGGTGTGCATGTGACCGTGATCGACGGCCACAGCGGTAAAATCCTGGAGTCTAAAGGCTTTAGGAACTCCATTCTGATGGGAATTCCAGCTCAGCTAGAAAACTACATCACCAACCTCAAAGACGAGTAAGACTAATTGAAAAATATAAGCATGAAGCTTGCATGTATTGTTTACGTCCATATAAAAGCAAATGCACATGCGATGAAATGTTATGCTTTTTGAAATTACTATGATGTGCCATTAAAACCAGCGTTACTTGTGTACATGAAACCAAAAAGGGATTTTTTTTTTTTTTTTTCAATTTTAAAGCATTTTTTAATGCATAAGTGTGAAGCCATCTGAGATGTTTCACTTCCTGTACACGTAGTGCTTCGATGTGTTGAATTGAAGTGGATCACACGGACCTGTGCTGCACACGGCGCTATCCAAATTGGTCTGCGCTGTGAAGTGGGCCATGAAGATATTTTATCCGTTCTGCACGGTTAGGTTGTAGCACTGCTCTGACAATGTTGAAGGGTTTGGATCCTCACATAAAAGCACTGAACGGGAAATGATCACACTTTGTAGGGAGAGAGAAATTGCATGTTGCAAATTCTTCAATGGCCTTGAAATTTAGCTTGGGCGGTCACTGACAAATGTTCAACTAAACTATGATTTATGTCTGTAGGTAAAGTAAAAGAAACTGACATATAAATTCAGGGACCGCTTCAGAGGATTTATTTGTTCAAAGGACTATTCTTTATTGTCTCTATGTATTTGTCCCTCCTCATTTGAACTGCTGTGTCTGATTGGAACTCGTTTTTGCACTTGCAGGTCTGTGGTTTTGATCACCTCTAAAGGGAAGCTTGTCACCAGAGGGCCATGGACCAAAATTCTCGAGACCCTAGGAGCAGATCAGACTGTGAAGTTGAAAGGTAACAGGATTCACAAATTCAGCTTTGTGACAGACGCCTCAGAGTATTAGCCTATAATGGCATTTACATATATATATATATATATATAATTAATAAATCATCAAAGTTGAATTAAATTGATCAAAAGTCACAGTAAAGGCATTTAAAAATGTTACAAAATATATATATATTTTTTTTCTTTCAAAAATGGCTGCTGCAAATCCAGCTTTTTAAAGTCGGCATGAAATGGAAGCTATGGTCTTTTGGATGGTTGTGGTTTGTTATTGGTGGATCTCGTGAGTGACCTCGCCCTAACACCAGTAAACACATCATCAGAGAAGTTTATCGACACTAAAATTATGCGTGAACCAGTATCTGAGACACTGTCCAAAAGTTTAGTTTTATCCCAATGGTATTTGCGATTCTTTATGGTAAATTTCCACCACAAAAAGTGAAGCCAATGAAAGAAAAAGCAGTCAACTTGTGTGAAGAGAAGTTGTTTTCTGGGCTGGACACATACACACACACACACACACACACACACACACACACCAGAGCAGCAGGGTCCTTCCTCTCAACCCTCCCTTCACATATTATATTTATCATGTTGAATTGTCATTCCAGCAGCCAAAGCAACTGTAGTTTACATTCCAAGTCCTTCCCATCGGCTCGTTTCGTGAACATATTTCACAGGTCACACGGCATGCCGAGTCTGTACCGAAATACTACAGGGATAAAAATGAAAACAAAATATTTTATAATAATGATCATATGACACCACATTTGCCTGTTTATTTCATGGATAATAAATAAATAAATAGACATTAAATATAGATTTGACATTTATTTTATACATGAAACAGCACAGCTACCCTATCATTGAGTAAGATTTTATTTTAAAGAAATTAAAGGGATAGTTCACCCAAAATTTAAAATGAGATGTTTATCTGCTTACCCCCAGGGCATCCAACTGAGCTGGTGCGAGTAAGAGTTTTAACTCCAACCATTGCTCGTATAAAGCATGTCAATGGGGTGTTTTTCTATGAGAGTCACTATGAGAGTAAAAAACACATATACATACGAATACATATTAAACCCTGCGGCTCATGGCGACACATTGATGTCTGAAGACACGAAACGATCAGTTTGTGTGAGAAAGCGAACAGGATATATGTTATTTTTTTACCTCATATCAGACGAATCTCATCTATTATTCCCAACACCATTACTTCAGTCAAATAAAGTCAAAATCCCAGCACGATCATTGATATAGATTCCTCATTAATGCCTGTGCAGACCAGTCGAATGAGACGTCTATGTAAATATATCCATGATTGCGCCGTTATTTTGACCTTACTCGACAGAAATAATAGCGCTGTGAATATTAGATGAGATTCGTCTGGTATGATGTAAAAAAAATACCATAAATCCTGTTGGTTTTCTCGCAGAAACTGATCGTTTCATGTCTTCAGACATCAATGTGTCGCTACGAGTCACAGGGTTTAATATGGATTCGTGTGTCTATGTGTTTTTAACTTCAACCTAGCAACGGTTGGAGTTAAAAATCTTCATTTGTGTTCTGCTGAAGAAACAAACATCAAATTTTCATTTTTGGGTGAACTATCACTTTAATACTTTTATTCAGCAAGGACACATTAAATGTATCAAAAGTGAAAGGAAGGACATTTATAATGTTACAAAACATCTATTTCAAATAAATTAAGATGGATTGAATTTTCTATTCATTAAATAATCTTGTACAACAAAATGTATCACAGTTTTTTCACAAAAATATTTGTTGATAATCAGAAATGTTTCTTGAGCAGTAAATCATCATATTAGAATGATTTCTGAAGGGTCATGTGACACTGAAGACTGGAGGAATGATGCTGAAAATTCAGCTTTGCCATCACAGGAATAAATAACATGTTAAAATATATTCAAACTGAAAAGTTAAGTAAATTGTAATAATATATCCCTATATTACTGTTTTATTGTATATTTATTTTTTAATCCAATAAGTGCAGTCTTGATGAGCATGTTTTTTCCAAGACTAAAAAAAAAAAAAAAATTCTTACCAATCCCAAAGTTTTTAACGGTAGTAGGATATATTTTTCCAGGGATGACAGTCAAAATGATGACCGTAAAATGTTGCAACTTACCAATCAGAATTAAATATTTTAAGATGCCTTTTTAAAATTACCACAAAATCCAAGACCATATAATTAAGTATTTGACAAATTTCACAGTTTGGCAAATGTTAGTGCATAGCAAAAACTAATGTACAAAATTTTTGTCATAAATGAGGTCCAACAGCTCTAATTCTGCAGCGTTTTCTCCCCCAGATAAACTTGCTTTTGTGGGCTTCAAAGGCTCTTTTCGGCCAGACTGGGTGAGGATGAGTGTCGATGAAGAGCGAGCCAAAATCCATCAAGTGTTGCCCATCCCTGTGATTAAGATGGTAAAGCTATGAACAAGAGCGACACACCGCAGGACATCTCAGACTCGCAGTAGCACCACTGCCAGCTACGCTCGCACGCCAGGACTACTGAACCTAAACCACCAATCAGAACAGAGCATGTGTGTATGTTACCTAGTAACCCCTCCAAGCAGATTCCATTATATGTGACAACGTGGATTTGACAACGTGATTTTTTGGATTGTGTCGTCAGTTGATTATACTTGAGTTTCAACGGGAGAAAAACAAGAAAGAAAAAAAAAACTAAAAACAAACTGCAACATTCCTTGTTTTTGTCCCTCTCAGTGATGTTTGCCTTCGTTACAACATGTTTTTTTCTAAATATGTAGAAAAAGATGTTTCCGATTGTAAATGTTGTGAGGTTTCCTCATTTTAATTGTCATGCACAAGAGTTGGTTTTGTTTGTGATGAACAAGAGAGCCAGCAAAAATTGGAACAGGTCATGAAAAATGAAAATTTTATTCATTTACTTATGCATCATGTTGTGAGATGGAACATAATGCAAGAATTGTTTGGGAAAAAAATATCAAAAGCACAATATTTGCACTAAGTCAATATTTGTGTGTGATGAGTGGCATAGGTTTTCGTGTGTATTAAAAATGTAAACTTTTCCATGAAAACCCAAAAATATCCACAGTAATTTAGCTGGTAAAAAATGATGGTGGAATTCTCATTTTCCATTGAACTGTTCCTTTAAATCGAATTGTCAAGAATGGATTTGAATCTGAGCATTAGTAGATGTCAGTCTATCATAAAATGATCAAATCTGTGATGAATTGGCTTTTCTTCCATTTGGCAAGAAGTACGACAGTGTCCCTTTGCCGAAATAGCTGGTCTTTTTTCGGAGATTGTAATTTGTTAGTGTTTTTGTATGTTTTGTGTGTTTCTTAAAAAAATCCTGATTGATAACAGAGATATATTTTATACTTATTTATTGTACAGGCACTATTACACAAATCCAGAAGGGACATCTTTTAAGGGACTTTTAAGTTGTAATGTAATTCTGTCCTCTATGTAAAAACTAAAACAATTTTCACTTTAGTGTATAATTCAAATATACATTACATTAACTTTAAGTTGTATATGGATGTGATGTAAATGTGAATGATTTCCGAGTAATAAAAAAAATGTATTACTTTAGATAAGAAAAAAATGTAAAGACTTTTGTACAGAAATAAATCTTTTTTTCCTCACATCTCTGGAGGTGTGTGTGTGTGCGCGTGCGTGAGTGCGTAAAACCATGTTAGCCTTTTAAAGGTAATACATTTCCCCCTGTTTTTAATCATTTTATCCCTTAAAACTAATCTTTGCTCACCAAAATTACATATTTAAACGTTTTTTTTACCTGTGAAAACAATTCTTCACGCCTTAGAATAGCTTGAATGTAACTCTTCACCCTTGCCTTAGTATACCCAGATTCATGAATATGCAAATGATCCCCGCCTCCACTCACTCGCACCAGCTCAGAGATCTACTGGCTCAACTTTTACCTTTAAAGTTACTGTAGTAAATGCTGCACAATGGTATCGTTTTTTTTTTTTTTTTTTACAATGTCGGACACAATTACTATGATTAGACTTTTGCTTGACTATGTTATCAAACAGTTAACAATGTGTCGCTGTAATGAATAATTCAACCGCTATATTGATAAATGTACACGATTTTCATGTCAACAAAATTTTTTACTGGTATGGCTTCTCTTGTGACGCCGCTGCTTCGCAGATAACCCTTTCAAAGACGGAAATTTCCGTTATTTGTGAGAAAATGCTTCCAGGCCAATAACGGAATTTTCCAGGTTTCCGTGTTTTTACTGTCGGACGCTAGGGGGCGCTATAACGCATCTTCTGAATGAGAGTACTGAATCTCCTGATCAAAACACACGCGAGTAAGACGCAGTGAAACGAGCGATCGCATGTAATCATATGCATATGAAAAATAACGTGATCATCGCCAATAAACAGCATATGAATCAAAAGCCTAATGTTAGTGAATGAAATGTGGACCCAGGACCAGGGGCGTGGGACTGGGGGGATAAAGGGTACTGAGTAACCAGGGCCCGAGGCAGGGGAGGGGCCTTAGAAGTCAGTTTTCTATACATACAGATACATGGTACGGGGGCCCAGCAAGATGGTTTGTACCCAGGGCCCAAAATTTGGTGCTACGCCCCTGCCCAGGACAAGCTACATGACTGTGTAAGCATTAGTGTTGGGTGTTGATGGACTCGATCTACTCTATCTGTGTTTGATCATCGCGCTGAATCTGATCTTGAAACAGTCTTTCACAAAAACGTGGTTTTCTCAGCTTTTTGTTCAAAATTTAGCTTTTTTTATGAAACCTACCCATATTCAAATGTTGATTAAAAAAAAGGAATGCATGAAGCTAGAATAAAACATTTTGTTTAAAAGAAGAGGGCCAGCTCTTTATTTTGATATATTGCATGCTCAGATATTCATTAAATAAAATATTCTATGGGCTATTCAATTTTTGTGAAAATTGTCAAAAACCCAGGCGGTGGCTGGCAACTCTTTTTTTTTTTTTAAACGCTGGCGGGGAAAGAGTTAATGATATGCTAAAGCCCGCCCGTATGTTGACATGATTGGTTACACAGTAGTTTGGTACGTCAGAAACACCAGTAACACGCATTTTCACTGGCCAGATATATAGCAATGGTGTTGACATGAATTTGCACATGGTTTAATTGAAGGCATAGCACAGCAACATAGACATAAAATAAACATTCAAAACTTGATTTTTACCACAGGGGGGTTTAATATGATATCACCATGCATTGAGATGGCTGTATTTCTAAAAGTGATGCTGGAATGTGTCTCCAGCTCAGCTGACACTATAAACCAAGCTCATGTTGAATGATGGTATGTATCTAGGGTTTTCTTCTTGGGGTGGGGGACCATGAAGACTTTCTTCAGCAGATGGTGTGGAAATATGACCATGGAGGCCATACCGGACAAGGGTGGATCCTGCATTCTGAACATACATGAATGTACACTATACTGATCTGGACTTGTTTGCAGAGTGAAGCACGCTGAAAGCGGTCGATGGTCAGCATTACTTCAAAGATGAGAAAACTACATTGGCTTTCTAAAATGTCATCATGGGTTGCTGGCATGTGTTCTGTGTTTTCTGGAATTTTTCTTATTTGACCTCATTGTAGCTCATCTGTCGGGTCCAAAGCCATTAAGAATGTGCCAATGCGGCTTCCTTTCTCACATGACAAATAGATGACACTGATTTACCAGTCATGCTCGCCTGTCAAATGGTGATGGGAAATTGGGAATGAGGTTATCCAGGACAGTGTTTGATTTTGTTTTTGACAATCCTGGTCATCTCAAAACGGCATGTCCACGAATAGAAAAAAATAGGTTTTTCATCAGTCTGCTAGAAACCAAATTATATTAAAATGCCTGATATTATTATTAGCATGTTTAAGGAAGAAATTATCACTGGATTATTCGTCTGCATTTGTTTGGTTTGTGGCTTTGAAAAGTATTCAGAACTTTGAGGCGTTGACTAGTAAATAAACTAGACATTTGTGAGCAGAATTAGGGTGGATTAGTTTAATGTGGGACTCTGACTAATGTGTGACACCTAAGCTCCAGAGCATTTGTCTATAACTATTTATAACGTTAAAGTGCATGATTGGTGTTGAATTCAAGCAGGGGTGTCAAGTGATTGAAATCATGACTTTGCAGAAGCTATCATAAATGTGGACAGGAAAATGTTCAAACAGGAAGCAATCCATGTGAAGTGCTCTCAAATGTTTAGGATATCTCATGAACAACACAGTGTTCCTATTAGCTAGATTAGAATTTAGTTAACTAGCTATTCAACAATATTATTATTGATTTCACTGCACTATTGGAATATTGGGTGAGAAGTAAACAAACTGAATTGAGTTAAATAATGACATCACTGTTTTCTGCTTTCTATAACACACTATTATAATATTATAATTATAATATATGAAGTTTAATTGTTATAATAATGATTGTTATAACTATATAAAAAATAGTGGCACAAGGGACACAAATATAGGTGCCATTTTCCCTTGGAGTACAATATATGAAAACTGTCCTCTGATTTAATAAGATAACAAATGGAGATATGGACTATGGAGATAAACATAGAAGGTGTTGATATATTATGTTGGCTTCATGTAGAAATATGCAACAAAATTCCAAATTGCAAAAAGTGCCCCACATTACCCTATAAAAATGTAATGCTAGAAGCATGGCTAATAAAACCCTATTTTATATGGAACATGTAAGGTAAATGTTACAGTCTGACTTTGATGGCCTACAAAAGGGGTCAGCAAGTCAATTTGGCATCAGAACAAACAAACACACACACACACACACATTTGCCACTAGATGGCAGGCCAGAACATAGTCAAGGGATAATTTAAAGGGTTAGTTCACACAAAAATGAAAATTATGTCATCCTCACCCTAATGTTGTTCGACACCCGTAAGACCTCCGTTCATCTTTGGAACACAAATGAAGATATTTTTGTTGAAATGCGATGGCTCAGAAAGGCCTTCATTGACACCAATGTCAATTCCTCTCTCAAGACCCATAAAGGCACTAAAGACGTCGTTACAAAGCCCATCTCACTACAGTGGCTCTACAATCATTTTATGAAGCAACGAGAATAGTTTTTGTGCGCAAACAAAATAATAACATATAGTGATGGCCGATTTCAAAACACTACTTCATGAAGTTCATCAGAGCGTTATGAATCAGCGTATCGAAAAACTGACCAGTTGATAATACCTAGAATATCTGCAGGCGGTCGATCCTTTCCCTATTTAGCACCTAAACTCTTCTTCCATTGTTCGGAAAGCAGACACACTCTGTCAGTGTAAATCTAGACTAAAAACACATCTCTTTACTATGGCATACACATAGAACATTATCAATTTATGTTATTCAAATCAGTTAAATGATTGTTAGGCTGCATTAACTAGGTCAGCCAGATCTGGGAACACTTCCCATAACACCTGATAATAATAATAATAATAATAATAATAGATTTTATTTATAATGCACTTTTCATTCCGAAGAATCTCAAAGTGCAACAAAGGGGGGGGGGGGGGGGGGGGATAACAACAAAAAAATGAATAACAAGTAAAAATATAGAATACTACAAACAATCAACCAACACAGAAAACAGAACAGAAACAGAGCTGATGGTGAACAGAAACAGAGCTGATGGTGAACAGAAACAGAGCTGATGGTGAACAGAAAACAGCTGATGGTGGAAGTCTCTGTTAGCTCCGCAGCACACTGTGCCAAGAAGTCCTCGCTGCAGCCTGTAGCACGATGACGTATTGGATCAGATCCAACACGTACTGGACACGCATGCGCGGTGGTTTCATTCACATTTCGATAACGTCATATACGCATGCACAGTAGAGTTTGAATGCACAGTTAAGAGTTTTGCTGGATAGATAAATACTCAAACCGCTCGCGCAAAAATAATGATTAATAATATGCTCACGCCATCAGAATACGTTTTGCATTTTCCCTTGAATGTGTAGGCTACTGGTATTTTAAGTTCTTTACAGATCGTGTTGCATTGTACATTGAGGATAAACATTACAGAGACAATTACTTGAATAATTTTTCCTTCCACTCAACAGCAAGTATGATCAGAATATATTAAAATTGTAACTGTTTTGCATGCATGTACAGCGAAACTAGGATAATTTAAGCATCACATTTATGAAAAGATGATTTATTCATCTTACTTAATACTATTTATCAGTAATACAACTACACAGTTTAGATCATCTATATACAATATTGATCATACATGTCTCTTAAGACCGGCGCATACGCATTATAAGTTAACCCAGAGATCGGTATGATGTCGCCATAACGATCCACCATCCAGTACGTATTGGATCTGATCCAGCAACGTCATCGTGCTGCAGGCTGCAGCGAGGGGTGTCTCCACTGTGGTCCACTCCATGTTTCAGATTTCTCCCAGTGGCAGTGTCCCGATGACATCGCTGAGGCACGACAGCTGAAGACCAGATGATGGGTCTTCTTCATGATGATTCAAACGATGGGGATCGCTGCAGCACCATGCAGGAGGCAGAACATTCCTCCGGGCACTTCTGTGGACACACCGGGGCCGGCGCAGATGTCGCTCCACGGTCGCAATGCAGGACGGAACAGCGGCGCAGCCGAGAAGCAGAACATCCCAACATCATGCCGGACACCGACGACGAGAGCCCGGATGACGCTAGCCCGGTGCAAACTTCAGCCACCATGCAGCTTAAGCCCAAGGGAGACCACCAGTGAGCACCCGCGGCGAGAAACATAAAATGTCCTCCAAACCAGAAACCAACCGCAGCAATTCAAATGTAAACATTAGAGAAGCGGTTGAAAACGGCGAAACGACGAACAACGACTTCTCAGTGGCTGCCAGCAATCAGCAACAGTCCCAATTGTAGCTCTGACTGTTAGACTAGTCACAAACATAAGGAAATAAAATAAAATGTAAATCTAATAGTACATTAACATGATTTGTTGTGGGTGGAGAAGCGGCGAACAGACGACGCCAGCGTCCTCTCCCCCACGTTGCCATTACATCATAAAAAGAGTGGCATCTACACTAATGTTAGTCTCTCTGTTTATCCCGGGGTTTATACGGTTTATTATTACGCTATTATACTGTTACTCTGTAAAACAAAAATTAAAACATACTGTAAGTGACAGTATGTTGTTGGACCTGGGAAGTCACTACTACATCATGAATGAAACAAATGCAGTTTCTTCTTGAAGGGGACAACAGGATACAAAAGCTTGTTATACATACAAGTTTGTATGTAAATTGTAAGTAAAAATCTGTTTCTTGAGAAATACTTCATATGGAAACAGTAATGGATTTCGCATTAGGGCCCTCCATTAGTCTGCCATTAAAACATTGTTGCATTGTTCTGTAAGGATTGGACAAATGTGTCAATGTAAGATGATGAACAACAAATGCCTGCAAGAATGGATGACTGTTTAATGGATTATTGCGGCAAAAAATAAAAATCATTTTTTATTTCAATTAGATCTCATTTATCATTCAGTAAAGTGTTGAAAAGATCTGAGCTTTCCATGAGGTGTACTTGCGTTTTCCCGGGTATCATGACATATAGTTCTTCAGAAGGGAAAGAATGATCGATTACTCTATTAGCGCCTAATGTTGCTCTCTTTCAAACTGGGGCAATGAGTCTGCCGCTGCTAAATTCATTTTCTTCGCCAGAAGCTGTTTGACTGATTCCAGATCAGTTCATTTCTACCACATCCTCCAGATGCATTTCAACATCCTTCAGCAAGCAGTTATGTAAACCTTGAGATATGTCAGATGAGTCATATTCTCTATTGCTGCTCAGCCAAGACAGAAATAATAGAATTTAAGAATTTGTAAGCCGCCAGTAAAGAAATGTCTTTGCCTAGACTGATGGGTTAAGGGAACCAAACATTTTTTTTAAACAGCATTGTTTTAGGCTTTAAGCACGACACCTTTTCTATACTTGAAAATGTGTACACAGTCTGACAGCCATGGTAAACAGTGCTGGAGGTAATGCATTCATTTACAAGTAGCTAACGCACTTAATCAGATCAAGCAACTAGTAAAGCTTTTCAACAATATCTGAGTTACTTTTTAAAGGGGGGGGGGGACGACACTCAGTTTCAGTCAATCTCATGTCAATCTTGAGTACCTATAGAGTAGTATTGCATCCTTCATATCTCCGAAAAGTCTTTAGTTTTATTATATTTATAAAAGAACTATAGGCTGTACCGAGTCTTTCCGGAAAAAACGAGCACCTGGAGGCGTATTGTGTGGGCGGAGCTAAAGAATGACGAATGCGCACAAAGCAGTGACATCCTCAAGCGTGGAGAAGAAAACGTTACGCTAAATAAACCATGGCTATCACTCAGATTCAGCTAATACAGATGTGATCCAGAATCAGATCCGGAGGCTGAAATAAATTGAACAGGGGAAGCAACAACAGCAGGACATCCGTCTCTGTGGTATGTATTATAATTAGTGGCCTGTCGACATTTGTGTGTGTTTACTTGCAGTTTATGAGGACATGATTCGGTTTATGGACTATTGTATGTGACTAAACCTTAGCAGTAGCAAGCAAAACGGTTTTGCACGTCAGACTAGTGTAACGTTATACATAGAACAACAATGGAGTCCGTTAGCATTTGAATGACGAAGCACCCTTTGTGAGAACGTCCCCTAGTTTTATGTTTGGGTGGTTTTACAATAAACAAACTGACACCTATAGTGGTCAGCTAAACAAATGTATTTAAACACACACCATAGATCGCTAAATTAACTAACGTTATCCGATCGTGTTGTTTACTGATGTTTACTTACGCGACGATAGCCAACAGCACAGACATTTGAAGCAGTTTTACTCACCGCCTGTTTCCAAAGCAGGACCGTGAACCTTTATCGCTGGGACCGCTCCGTCAAAATCTTCTCTTGTTTCTTCTCCTCTGTTTTCTTCAAATAATCAAGGAGTAAGCACCCTTGGCGATAGAAATGATTGTAATAAAGAGCATCAGCCCTGTATGGTCCGCCATGCTTTGTTTTCATATAGCCACCGCAATTCCTTGCGCTGAGGCACTTTGCCGTGACTTTGCCTGGAACGCTACAAAGTTGTGAAAAGGTGGGTTGAAGTTGTAACTTACAGGCTCAAAAACCTGCCTGGAATGCAGCATGCTGAGGCGTTGTGTGTGAACAACAGGAAGGTTATTGTACTTCTAAAATAAATGTGAGCAGGTTCATCTCATTTGCACAAAAACAGATTCCGTATTCTTCAAAGTGAATTAAAACTGAAATGCAAACGATAACGTGCCTCGTTTTCATCTGCAATCCAGAATGGCAGCTCAGCTTAAAGGGGTACTTCAGCGCTGGGAAGATGAATCTGTATTTAAACTGGGTCATCAATGTAGTAAAAATGTGAAATTATTTTTGAATTTGGTGCCTTCTAGACTGAGAAAAGACAGAAAATGTATTTTTGTCTCATGGTGATGAAAGACTACAATTCCCAGAATGCTTCGCTGCCCTTTGAGGCCACTCCCAAAGCCACCGCGACTGGATTACTGTGACAGAGTTGGAGAAGACACTACAATTAAAAACTGAACGTGTCTGTTCAATATAATGAGAGTCACCGCGCGAGTATCACAGCACTGAGCACTAACTGCAGGAGTCAGATAAATGAGCTGATGAGCTCTCGTGATGAGAGCTGAGGCAGAGGTGTCAAAAGTACTCACATTCATTACTCAAGTGGAAGTATAGATACTAGGGTTTAAAAATACTTCTGTAGAAGTTGAAGTATCAACTCAAGCTTTTTACTTAAGTAAAAGTGTAAAAGTACTGGTTTCAAAACTACTTAAAGTATAAAAGTAAAAGTAATGTAAGGAAAAAATGCCATTAAAGACAAAAGCTTAGGCCACACCACAGGGGCATATAGCGCACTACCCCACCTCCTCAAAAACATTTTTCTAAAGGCCATAATGACTATAATGTTATATTAAAATGTTAATGTTGAAAAATTTGGGAGGCACTGGCTACCTGTTTCAGCCACATATATACCCATTGAAAATGAATGCATTTTAGTACAATGGAAATATACCATTATGTGTACTGCTGAGCATTAACATGCGTTTCCTGAAGCGGAATATATGATAACTAGTTGCCTATAAGTAATGTTATCAATAACCTTTATCAGAATGTAAATGTAGGCTACATGTGTGATCAGTGTTGCCAGATTGAGTCGACGCTTTAGAGCCCTATGGACCCTGACTTTTTTTACACCCCTAACCTCATACCCACTGTCGGCCGCTGACTGCTTGGTTGTCACTTAAAAAAAAAAAAAAAAAAATTATCCAAACATTTTTCTAAATTAACTTTAATAAAGAAACTAAACGAAATATAACTACTTGGACATTACAAACAAAGCTGAACTATTTTAATGACTGCAGGAGTGTGCAGGGCCTGTGCAGGGCTCAAAGCTCAACAAAACCAGCCCACTTTCCTCCTCTGTGAATATATAGTAAAATGCAATTTATTCCTGTGATCAAAGCTGAATTTATCATCATTACTCCAGGCTTCAGTGTCCTATGATCCTTCACTAATCATTCTTTTATGAGGATTTGATGATCAACACACATTTATGATTATTAGCCTATCAGTTGTGCTGCTCATGGTGATGCTTAAATTTTGTGGAAACCATCTAAACATTTGTGGTAAAATTAAAAAAAGAGAGAAATTAATACTTTTATTGATCAGACATGCATTTAATTGATCACAAGTGATATTGTTAATATTACAAAAGATGATAATTTATTTAATAAATGCAAATAAATGCTGTCCATTGAACTTACTATTCATAATAGAATCCTGAAAAATAAAATGTATCAAGGTTTCCACAACATTTTAAAGCAGCACAACTGTTTTCAACACTGATAATAATCATAAATGTTTCTTGATTATAAAATCATCATATGAGAATGATTAGTGAAGGATCATGTGACACTGAAGACTGGAGTAATGATAAATTCAGCTTTGATCACATAGGAAAAAAGCTGTTTTAATTTGTAATATTTCACAATATTACTGTTTTAACTATTTTTGATTCAACAGATACAGCCTTGGTGAGCAGAAGATACTAAACATTAAAAAACTGCATTATTCATATGATAAGCTACTTTATTGTCAATAAATAGGCTACATTGATATGGCTTGAAAAACACACATAAAGCATATATTGTCGCACTCGTCTGATTGTCGTCGTCTCGTTTCATCACTCATAACGATTGTTTTCCTTCAGCTGCAGCTCCAGCGTGACAGGGTATTATTTCAACGAATCCACTTTTGGAATTTGGACTTTCTGCGAGAGCGCCTGAATCATGAATCAAATGACAGGTCATGCATAGATAATTTTTTGTCTCTGATTTTAAATCTTAATGTATTTAAATTGGTTTCTATGTAAATACACTTGCCGTGACCTCAAAAAGCGCTCTATCAACCGAGATTAGAGAAGGCTGTCTTTAGTGTCCCTGTTAATTTGGCCGTCGCCGCACAGGGTAACGCTGTTTCGAATCCCGCTCGGAGTGGGTCGACTAGAATCGGTGAGACCCAATAAAAGTGCTGGGGACGAAAATACATTTTATTAAAAGTGAGGGGGACACGTGAGGGGGACACGTTTGGTGAGAAAGGGCCTTTACATTTGCCAAAAATAGAACTTTTGTTTTGTTAAACGCTCATGTCACTTAATGTTGCTATAGATATGTAACGTTATACGTATACATATCTGTGGTTGATACTGCCACTGTCACTCTGTTTGCAAGCGTAATTGTGTTACTATGGTTACCAGTGTTTATAGTGGCGGAATATTTTCGAACTGTAATCAAACTGACTGGAACTACCTGTGCATTAAACGGTTTTACTGCACACCTTCCAGCCAATCAGAATAGAGTATTTAAACAGACCATGGTATAACTGTAAATAATGAATGCAATGCCCAACATGTAATTATAAAAATGGTTTATTCTTTGATTCAGAGTGTGAAAAAATGAGGTGAGTGACAGTAAAACAAATCAAAGAAATTGAAACTACAGCTGATTCGACTGTAGTCAACCGTTAGTGACCTGTGCATCAGCAAGTACGCTGGTAACACCTGTTCGAGAAACGCTTCTTCAGTCCCATTAAGACGTGTCTTTTAGGCTCGTGTATCAAAGCTCTTGCTTGCTTTTATTTGCTCGGTTGGCTGCTTTCTTCTCTCCTTTCTTCTTAGTCTCGTTTTGCTTATTACCCTTGGCATCTTTCTTGGCAGCTTTCCCAGGGTACACCTGTCCTTCTACGGTCACATCCTCACAGCGGTCCTGAGCGACCAGGAAGTCTTTAATCTCCCAGGCGTAGCTCCCGTCACGCAGCATGAAGATGACACGGTTGGATCCCACCACAAATCTGATGAGAATAATACAAACAGTAACTTCAGTGATTGGTGACAGAGCACTACAGAGCATTTGTACTTTAATTTTACTTTTGATACATTGTGACTTTAGCATTTGAATCAATTAAATCCAACCAATTTGTGCAGCGGGCTGTCAGATATGAACCTGTAATATAAGGGCTTTGATATTTTCTGTTGTTGCAAAACTTGGACACCCTGGAGAAACATTTAAAATGGACATATGCATAATAATATGGTTGTTACTAATACTGTCCAGCCCATTAAGTTTGTAATAGATATCGATCAATCGGCAACCTTCAGCGATCTCTCAAGGCCAATATGGAAGTAATGTAAACTGCAATTCGTCGGATGGCCACTGGGGACAGGCTCCCAAAGGGAGCAGAATCTCATTGAGCCCCATCTTAAAATGCCCAATTTTACAGCAGAAAAAAAAACGTTTACAGCCTGGTACAAATTGTTGTTTTGGTCTATACGGCTAATTTAGCCCTTCATGACAACTGTGAGGGGGGTGAATTTCTCTCATTAACTCATTTGTTAACGTTATATAAAGCCTTAAAGTTCTGCATAATTAAGGGAGTGGTTACTTTGAGTGACAGGTGGATAGCCACTTACCCGCCGTCTATACTCATTGCGTCACATAAGCTCCGCCCACATCCCACATTTTGCCCATTTTCTGTTAGCCAGAAGTGACACGTGATGACTCCCTCGCAAGATGGCAACGCCCAGCTCACCCCTACTTTATGCTTCAGAACAGCTTATCGGAATCTTATGACATCACGGACACTACGTCCATATTTTTTTACAGTCTATGATATCGATATAATTTTTTTAATGATATAGGATGAGGCAATACCGTTTATAACGATTTACGAATGTTTCTGAGGAGTGAGCTACTGCATGAAAAGTGCAAAATCCAATCTGTCCCAAACATGAGACATGGCAATTTTTTTTAAATTGATATTAAGGACTTCAGAATAACTCGTAATTATAGTTAAAGTAATGGTTTGCGTATGTCAGATGCTCTGACAGATACTTGTGCAGTTTATTGCGTTAGGGATGTAGTGTGTTTTCAAGTCATGCAAATATTTTCATTTTGTCTGCCATTTAGGGTGCTTTCACACTAACACTTTTGGTGCACACCCGGGTTTGATTGACGTCAGAGTTTGGTTCGTTTTTTGGATGATATGAACGCGGTCTTCCGAATTTGGGTGCACAACCGCAAACCGTACCAGAGTCCGCTTAAAAAGGTGGTCTGGCGTTCGTTTCATGTGAACTCTGGTACAGGTCGCTGCTGATGTGAACGCAATTGTACCAAATCACGAAAGTGAACCGCTATTAAATGACATATGAGTTGATAAAAATGTTTCATTCATTTACCTGACGAGCGTCACTAACATACTGCTAGCAGAGAGCTGTAGATCTCATTTCTGCTTGTCTTCAGCGTTCAGAGCATTTGGAGTGCATTCGCGGCAGATAGACGCAAGTGCCATTACGTACAGAAGCTTTGGTAACATAACCAACGGTTAAAAAACAGGAGCAACGCTATGCATTTCGCCGCCTTCACGCTAGCTGTCGTTACGAAGCAAGGGGGTAAACAGCTGCTGCTTTGATGGCAAATGAAACCCAGTTTGGAACCAAATAATATGAACACAGTCCAGCTGGGGAGGGGGAGGGGGAGCAATTGAACTCTGGTTCGGTCCAGGCAATCGAACCAGGTGTGAAAGCACCCTTAATCTCCCTGGCTACCTCTGTAATCCCATTTAGGTACTTGTTAGCAACCGCCTATTTCAACACGTAACAGCTTAAAACTGCTATTCTAACTTTTTTTGTGTTCAAGATTTACAAAAAATATATAATGAGACTGTACAACATGAATCCCTTTTCAAAATCGTATTTTTGTCTTACATAATCATTATGGTACACTTATAATAATTGTTTATATTAGGACTATTTCAGACCGGTCTGGTAGGAATTGCTGTGGAGGAGCACAGTCCTTGAGATCCGCCATTGACATTAAACAGAGAGTAGTAGTTCTGGCTACAATGTTCTTCCACAAGACGCATGCAGTTCTATTTATTAACCACTAGAGCGCAAAAAGTTACGGACTGCAGCTTTAAAAAAACACAAGTGACACAAAAATACTTTTCTTAACAATACTGAATAAGGTGGCACCTTATAAAGAGATCAGAATCAAGCAAAGGACTGAACCTTGGATGAGTATTTTAAAGGTAATTAAGGATCATTTATATGCATTCCAGGCTGTGCAGGACACGTGAGGACTTTTCATACCTTTCCCACAGATAAAAAAATGGCAACAGTCACGACTGATGTTTATAATCGGATACGCAACAATTTAATTCAAGATCGTTCCTTTGTTCGGCCCATTTCAAGCAAGCTTTGCTCAGCGTCTAAGTAGCGATTTTATCCACTTATTGACTGTTTAAACAATTTCTGATTAAATTGAAAGTTTCTTACAGACAGCATTGTCTAGATAACGCAAGATGCTAGTACAGTAATAATAGGAAACACCAGCTACCATACCAAACTAAAGTGTGTCTAATGACAACGGGTAATATTTTGTATTTCAAAATACAACCGTAGATACTTTGCTTACAGATCGTTCACTCGATCCTTCTAGCAAACGTCACCTTTTCCACCATATACAGTGCTTTGCGAAAGTATTCGGCCCCCTTGAACTTTACGACCTTTTGCCACATTTCAGGCTTCAAACAATGATATGAAACTGTAATTTTTTGTGAAGAATCAACAAGTGGGACACAATCATGAAGTGGAACGAAATTTATTGGATATTTCAAACTTTTTTAACAAATCAAAAACTGAAAAATTGGGCGTGCAAAATTATTTGCATTTTAGTCGCATAATTGCGGCTATGGAAAAGCTGTCTACATTAAGAAATATTGCAAAAGTTTTTCGCAAATCTGTAATGGAAACGCGGCTACAGTCACTGCATAGCCTACATTATGACTAACGTTATATAAACATACAATATCGTTGACGAAAAAAGACGAGTCTAAAATCACTGGTTTTGTCAGAGGGAAGGAAGAGGGTTCTTGCTTGCGGTTGCCAGATTTCAGTAATTTAAATCCTCCACTTTTCTGTGAAAAGAACACGGATACTATCCGGTGTTTTACCTAAACATGTCCAATTTGGCAACCATATGCACGCAAGCTCTGGGATGATCTGAAAACACCAATAAACAAGTAGACTGCATTTTAGCAATCTCCATTTGAGATGTTCTGCTTAAAGTGTCATTCAGTCGGTCTGTGTTCTGTGAGGACGGTCAGGACTCACGAGCCACTTCGTTGAACAAATGAACTGGTGTATGCTGTTAATAAATCAAGCTGATTGGCTGAAATAAGCCAATCAGAGCAGAGCTCAACATTAATATGAATTACTCTTCCAAATAAGGCAAAAACAGAGCATTACATCCTAGGGACAGTTTATAGGGTTGTAAATGGACCTGTAAAACTGTATCTGGACAATTTTTGCCCTTAAATAAGCCACATACCCTCCATATAGATATCAGAGAACAATTTAACATATTGTTTCAACTCATTCTAGGGCACCTTTAATAGTTCATAAAATGCCATTGATCTGGCGCAGAGCCAGAGTGAGTGAGAGACTGACTGAGCTCAGTGTCTTTTAATGTTTATTTTAGGTTTCATACACTTTAAATTAGATTACACAAGCACAAAAATGTCAAACATATCAGGAGAAGTGGATGATCTTAGGTTGTAAATCCAGCAGGCCCCATCTCCTTCAGTGTTGTAAACATGTAATGGCGCAGACACCCACAGCCCGTGATAACTTTACCGATCAACTAACACACCCATTTTCAACCCTGTTCCCTCATATAGTCACATTGCATATATCAAGTGAAGTGGATGATCTATAGTTGTAAATCCAGTAGGCTCCGACTCCCTGTCAGTGTTGAAATAATATAATGCCGGCGCCCCCACAGCTCGTGATAACTAACCGATCATCAAACACTTGCACTAGGTGGCTACTAGCGAATCAGAGCAGAGATGGGCCAGCTAACCATTGCATATTTTTAAGGGACTGGCTTCATAGAACCCAGAAACCATCAGACCATTTTTACAAGGAGGGACAGAGCAGTGTAGAATAAAGGTAAAATATATGAAAGATAATGTTTTAATGTTTTTTTTAAACTAAAAATGAACATGCTACAGTGCACCCCACAAACACAATCAAGCCTTCGAACGAATGTGTTTTACCACCCCATTAAGTCTTACCTTGCAAACAGAATCTATATTATGTAGTTCAGCTACTGAATTAAAAAGAAGGTCCAGCTTAGAGCTAAAGATTGGAGAGATTATCATTACACCTAAACAGGAAGTTAAATACTTTTTTAGTTCATTTTTAGTTCATTTTTTAGTTTTAGTTCATTTAAAAATATGTAATAGAATAAAGTTTTTAGCAAGGCACTTTTTTTAGATACTCAAACTATAAAAAATATTAGCTGGAGCATTAGTGCAGTCACATTATGATTATGCTGCAACATTTTGGTTTAGTGGTAGTATAAAACAAATAAACTATAATAAAATAAAATAAATTGAAGTCCACTCAAAATAAGTTATGTAGAATTATATTGAAAACTGATCCTCAGACACATCTAAATGATGGACATTTTAAAGAACTTGTTTTTTTTAAGAGTTAGGTAATTTTTCTTAAATTGGTGTTGGCATTTAAAATAAGTACTATGTACATGTTAGAAATGTGCATAGTCATTCCACAAGGGGAAGTAGCACTGATATTTATCCTTGTAGGTTTAAGAGTTGAATTATTTTTTATATTCTAGTCCTATAGCCTGGAACCAGTTACCTTGCTGGATGAAGCAGTTACAAGTCTAAAGTGTTTTTAGAAAGGAAGTAAAAAAATGGCTCTTTTATCATTAACTATAAGGGAGATTCTCAACTTATTGTTAATTTCTTTACATCTACGATCTGTTCTTCCATTTTGTATACAGAGGACCACAATGGGAATAAGCCTTTGGCTTTTTTGTGTATTATCCTCAACAGTATTTTTTAAATGTTGTATGATCATTATTTGTACAATGTATTTTTTAAATTTTTGTCAAATAGAAATCAATCAAACAATCAAGCTTAGACCTTTTTATTTTCTGTTGTGAGGAAAAAGATCTCGACATGTTTAAACACAATATATTCCTCAAGAATCAAAACAAGACCTTGCATGTAGCTGTTCCTTATTTATATGTTTTTCTTGTCAGTATAGCCATGCACAAATTAATTCCTAGTTCAGATTTTTTACATTCTACAAAGCAAATGTGGAGTTGGCATGTCAGTGTCACAATATTACTCAAATTGCCACAAAAAAAAAAAAAAAAAAAAATTATATATATATATATATATATATATATATATATATATATATAATTTTTTTTTTTTTTAAGCAACCGTCTTAATTAAAAGACAATTTATGGAGCAAGTTATGTCATGTTAGCGTGACAAGCCAGACCCACATCAAGATGTTTGGTCTGGAAACTCACCATAGACAGGGCTCAATCCAAGGTGCGGGATAAACGGTTGTCTTTCAAACTCCCTCTGCACGCGATAGGACAGAGCTACCACCAACCAGAGCAACGAAGGTGAAACATAGCTCATTGATAGATTAAACATTCGCCGTATCCGGTCAGCAAAACTCAGAACACATCTTCCCTTCTTAAGAATGACTTCAGTTCTGTTCTTTTCTCAGAGAAAAGCTTAACTCCAAGTCTTCCAGAGTCGCGGTCAAAGTTGATTCGAAAGACCGCCACCGTTCGCCAGTTTCTGTGTTTACTAGAAATACGCAAATGCAACTCGGCCGTCGTCATTATGGCCCCGCCCACCGACTCTATACACGATGTGATTGGCCCGGCAAGAGTTAGGGGAATACAGCTCAGAAGTGTATTGAGAGTTGCTAGACGACACTCGCGGGCAGATTAAATTTGCTGCCGCTAGGGTGCGTCTAGATTTCTAGACTAATGTCATGTAATATTTTGACTAGAAGATGACATTCAGGTGTCATGCATGTAATGTTACTATATCAGCTTAAACTTGAAGCACAAACATAAGCCCTTCCCATAATGAAATAAAGAAGACATTTGAATGTTTTGTACAACTTTATAGACTAAAATAACGAGCTTCTGGAGGTCAGCAGTACGCGAGCCAACTTACGATAAAAGAGTAACCCTTGACAGACACATGTGTATTAATGAACGCAGAAGCGTAGAGGATAGAGCAATACAAAACACCAGTCATGAATTAGCATTTAAAAACAAGAATTTTTAAAGGGGGGGTGAAACACTCAGTTTCAGTCAATCTCATGTCAATCTTGAGTACCTATAGAGTAGTATTGCATCCTTCATATCTCCGAAAAGTCTTTAGTTTTATCATATTTATAAAAGAAATATGGGCTGTACCGAGTCTTTGCGGAAAAAACCGAGCGCCTGGAGGCGTATCGTGTGGGCGGAGCTAAAGAATGACAAGCGCGCAAAGCGGTGACGTCCTCAAGCGTGGAGAAACCCATCTATCTCAGCTAATACAGATAATGATCCACAATCAAATCTGAGGCTGAAATAAATTGAACAGGAGAAACGGCAACATCAGGATGTCCGTCTCTGTGGTATGTACTGTATTTAGGGGCCTTTGTGTGCAGTTTATGAGGACATGATTCGGTTTATGGACTATTGTATGTGACTAGACCTTAGAGGTAGCAAGCAAAACGGTTTTGCACGTCAGAGTCAGAATAGTGTAACGTTATACAGAACAACAATGGAGTAACCGTTAGCGCATTTGAATGACGAAGCACGCGATCGTATCGTTTACTGATGTTTACTCATGCGACGGTAACGTTAGCCAATAGCAGAGACATTTGAAGTTGATTTACTCACCGGCATCTTCCAAAGCAGGACCGCTCTGTCAAAAACACACTTCTTTGGTATGATTTGGTGAAGTCCTGTGACAGCAGTGACCGTGTAAATCCCCTTTGCGACGCGACTGAAGCGATGCCTTGAAGCTTCCCGTTATTTCTGCGTTCAAATCGGTTCAAATGCATCGCTGCCTTCCCGGAATGCTGTGCTGAAGCGTTGAAGTCGCTCGACGTCACCCATAGGAATAAAGTGGAGCGCGGCGCGTCATAAGTGTTCACGGACGACTGGATCTGCAGCTGAGAGACTGTTTACAGCGTGCATTTCCTCTCTCTCCCTCTAGTCACGCGCGCGCGCACCCTTCCGGGAGAAGAGCCCGTACAGCCCATACAAGGACCTTCCGCTCTATTTAACGTCAAGTAGACCCATACTCGAAAAAAACTCGTGAGAAACTTGTGAGAAACTTGTGAGAAACCGGAAGGAGTATTTTTAACACAGAAATACTCCATCAAACGTCCAACATTAGTTTTTGAAACTTTGTCTATGTTTAGGATGGGAATCCAAGTCTTTAACAGTGTAAAAAGCTCAGTATGCATGAAACAGCATTTCACCCCCCCTTTAAAGAGAATTCAATATAGAGGATTTCAATATAAGAGAAGTTTGTTGCCCAGCCCAATCAGCGAGAGGCTTCAAAGCTTGCGATGCGTCAGGGGTTACTCTTTCACCATAAGTCGAGGTGCATATATCGCTGATCACCGGAAGATTATTATTTAAATCTATAAAGTTTTAAATATGGATATTTTTCTTACAAAAAAACGCCACTTTGCTTCAGAGGGCCTTTATAATCTGCATTCTGATTCGGTCTGGTACATACCGGTTACATAGATATGGCACCGGGTTTCGGTACTCAACCCTAGTTATATGACGGACAGATGCACTTTTATGTACTTCAAAAAGGACCCAACAATTTGCTGCCATTATGAAGCTTAGAAGAGCTAGGACATTTAACATATACACCTAGGGTGGCTTGAGGGTGAGTAAATCATGGGCTGATTTTCATCTTTTGGTGAACTAAACTTTTATGAGTTCCTTTCACTGGAAATAAGGGGCCAAGCCCAACCCCTGAAAAACATCATCACACCATAACCCCCCTCCAACAAACTTTACACATGGCACAATGCAGTTAGGCAAGTACCGTTCTCCTGGTAACTGCCAAACCCAGACTCGTCCATCGGACCGCGAGACACAGCATGATTCGTCACTCCAGATAACACGTCTCCACTGCTCTAGATTCCAGTGGCTGTGCTTTACACCACAGCATCTGACACTTAGCACTGCACTTGGGGATTTGAGGCTTTGACACAGCTGCTTAGCCATGGAAACCCATTTCATGAAGCTCTCCATTCAATTCATATGCACTAGGTACGTTCTTGAACTAATCTGAAGGCCACATGAAGGTGCAGACTATGGAGTGCTTAGAATGTGATAATTGTTTTGAATACGGAAGTGAACAGGTAGCCAGTGGAGTCTGCATAGAACAGGAGTAATGTGGGAAGATTTCTAAGTATGTGCTGTTGTTCCTAATTACTTCTACTTTGTTATAATACCACTTAAAAGTTGCCCCTGGAATATTTATTAGTGAATACATTTCATGAATGGACATAACGCACAGGTGGCAACCTATCACGGTACCATGGTTGAATTTACTGAGCTCCTGAGAGCGACCCATTGTTTTATAAGCGTTTATAGAAGCGTCTGTATGCCTAGGCGCTTGGATTTTACACACCATTGCAATGGAAGTGACTGGAACACCTGAATTTAATTATTTGGAGGGGTGTCCCAATACTTTTGGAACAATAGTGTATACATATATTTATACACACACTGTATATAGCCATTCAGCCAAAAAATGCAGTCCTAGTTGTTACCTCTGAATATCAAAGTTGGCATTGAAGAGGCTTCCCTGCCACAGACTGGTGATCTCTTCTGTCTCCTTCTCTGTTGGGTTTCCTGACACGGAGGCAAACACCATCAAGGTCTTTCCCTTCTTGGACATCTTCAAGAGTTCCTCTGGTTTAGACGCATCTATTTTAGAGAAGTCGATGGGTGGAGGAGACCTTTTGTGCTCCGGTAAATCACCCTCTTCGATGTCATCATCTTTCTGTCATAAATGAAAAGATGCCAATGAGAAACACTGAAGAAAGAAAGTATCTTTTTAAAACAACAAAATTGAAGTTTCTGGCAGTTAGAGCTGGGCATGGGCAAAAAAAAATCTCTCAATTATCAACTAATTGAGAAGGGAAAATGTGATAGCGATATTAGAGTGACATTTTATTTTCAAACTTTAAATATTCAATATTTTATATTTTTACTTGCTTTGTTAATATAATACAGATTTTATTTTTGAAACATTACACATTTATAACTTTAAACTAAATATTTTAACTTAACTTATATCTTATATTAATTATTTTCACATTTTAATGCATTGTCTAGTGTAGGTTATGGTAATATTTTATCTTTCATCTTTGTATACTTTAATACAGTGTTAATGATTGTGACACTACCTGGCTGGCTAAATTCCGTGAACCAAGTTCGTTCAAAGGCAACCTTTGACTCAAGGAGTGCATCTATAAAATGTGTGAATCTGCTAAACTTTGCAATTATATCCACCAATCAATTCCCCTTTTAGTAATTTAGGAACATTTTAAAACACTGTGATAGATATATGCAAAGAAAGAGTTAAAAAAATAAAGAAAATACAAAGAAAAGAAAAAAAAACAAGTGAGATAATGCCCTGTTAATAGTTTACGTCAAAACACTAGTTATTATGACCGTTACTATTACTAAATGTAGTAGTATATCGACAAAAGTGTCGAGTTCACATTAACATACAGGCGAATCAAAATAACTAACGTTAAATGACAAAACTATGGTATTTTGGCGGTTACCGTGGTATTTTATTGTAAGAGGCACATGACTGAAAGACTGCAGAAGGTTGGATGAGTCCGTTCATACCTCCCACTCCTCCAGCAGTCTGGCCATATCCGCGTCATTATAGTCCCTAATGTCTTTCTTCTTCTTTTGTTTAGTTTCTGTACAATGAACCGATATGAATAATACGAGAAAAAGCAATACTGATACAGTCCTGCTACTGACGGGAGACGCCATCTTTAAACTTGGAGCTCGTCGATTGGGTGAAATCCTTCCACTAGTCATAGGCTAAAGGAAGAGGGCGTGATCACATGGGTGTGTTTTTTTCCTCATTTATTTGCTGCAAGGAGAATATGACACAAAATACAATCATATACATGCAAATTAAACATTTAAGTAAAAAAGTGTAAAACGAAAAACTTGTATGGGGGCAAAGACAACATATAGAGAAAGGCAATACGTAGGCTACACTCTGTAAATAAGATAAAAGAATAATCACATTTTTATATATAAATAGGCTACATTTTAAAACCTTTTCTTTCAGAGTTTGCATCTCTGAGGGGTTTCAGGGCATATCATATTAGATTTACATTATTAGATCATAAAATAATGACATTCACTTACTATTTTAAAAGCTGTTTTATACTATCTACAATGAATTAGACATGCACAGTAGCCTTATTAAAAGACTGTTATGTTTCACTGATTATTCTGAAGAAAATTAAAGTACTATTATTTAATTGATTTACTTGAGCCTATATTTCGACTAAATTTCACATTCATAAATGCAAGTTTACCAATAAAAACAGTTTTGTTGACTAGCTGAACATCCATCAGACATTTCTAATAAGAAATGTATGAGACTTTAAAAGTTTGAGTATTTATTTAACATTTTTATACCCAACATAATTATTTTGATTTTACAGGCTATTAAAAGATTACACTTTTTTGTTTCTCTTGTTTTACTTTTTTTGTTTTTTTGTATGCTTTTGTGCTTATGACAAAAGTTCATGTATAATGTTAAAGTTTAAGATAAAAGATGTATCACAATAATTCAGGCTTTTTCCCTGCAATTCACAGGCTGTGTCTCTAAAGTGCTTGTCATGGGCCTCATATGAAGTGTGCGGCTCATTCAACAGAATCGGAACTGTTTCCTCTCAGGACACCCCACCCAATGGCACAGTGCCCCGTGCAGCTGTACAACTGACATGCAGTGTTCACAGCCTCGGCCCCCAGTTCAGATCCAACACACTTCATACAAATGCTTTGTGTAATCCAGTAGCTGTATTATTGTGGAATTTAATAAGGAATCAGACCAAACAAGGTGTTATCAGGAATATGAATAACCTGTACTGTTTGAAAGTGGCCGATTGAGAAGAACAACAAAATGTTTGTAGAATGTAATGAGAAGGGTTAAAGTGTAGGCTATTTATGAATGTGTATACGTCGTCAATATTGCAATATCTAGATATTCACATATGACCCATAGTTCTCTAACTTGACGAAAGCCCTTCCCATATCCAAAGAGGAGGGTTTCAGAGCAGCAACCCCACCCTGTAGTTTCTCATTGGCTCCTTCGCACTCTTTTTGTCTAATGAAAAGTACTCTACTGCATTTACGTCATAGTTTTACAGCGGTGAATCCGATTTCCCTTCCCAAGTTAAATCTGCTGTTTTGAAGCCAATTTGGTATTTTTAAAAGCGCGGTAGGGTAATTTTTTTGGTTTATTATTATTTGGATTAGCGTTTTGAAGACCAGGCTCTACAATATAGGCCCATAATTGCAACTAAAACCCTACAGTTCAACCCAAACAAGAATGAATAAAAGCTAATTAAATAATGTTTCAGACGCCTGAGGTCTAAACCTACACACATTAAAGATACAAGTTCATAATAGATAAAAAAAAATAAACAATGTCCATATAGCACGTGCCACTCATCAATAAATAAATGGAGACTATTATAATTAAAACACTATATTAACATGAAGTATTCTTCAAACAACACAAAATGTGACGGCAAATCAATTCAAGATAATCAAAAACAACAAACGTTTCAGTTTAGTAGACCGGCGTTTAAAATAAAAAAGGCATAATAATATACCAGGCGTTTCCGCTAAACGAAAAAATAATCCACTCTATGCCGCTCTGAAAGCGAACATTGTGAAAGTAGTAAATACCCCACATGCGAGAGACCTGTTGGATTTACAGGGAAGCGCAAACTGTGGGGGCGAAACACCAGAAACAGGAAAAACCAAACAAACAAAAAGGGCAACACAGGGAACTTCTCTGGAATTTGTCTTTGGGTGTAACTTTTGCCCTCAGACCGGTAGTTGAGTCTCACATCGGGGCCTCGGGAAACGATGACTGGTGAGGAATGAACACGACTTCTCGCGCGACTAACGTTGCCTCAGAGAAATAAGCGTATCGGTTGAGCGCCTGCTGGATGAAAAGGAGGAGTTTCGTCTCTCTGACCAGGAATAATGCTTGTAGAGTGTATAAAAGTGTCGGAGTTTGAGGGAAGCTAACAGGCTATTCAGCCACACCCTCCCGCCGCTTCCTGATACGCAAGATGTAGCGGGAGACTACAACCGACGCGCGAGAGTCTCAATAGCGAGCTAAGTTCGTTATTGTCGCGGAAAACGCATTAAAACATTAAGCTGATTGTTAAAACAATGGCAAGCAAAAGCGAAACTATCTGCCACTGGACAACCGCTGTGTTTCTGCTGGAGAGGGCGTATGGACAATAGATATGCATAAGGAACTGAGTTTTCCCACAGAACTTGGATTGTGTACGAAAAAGAAACGGCTGAAAGTCGTTCGGGAACATTTTATGAGTTTTCGATGTCTCGTGGGATGATGGTGCAGTGGCGGCGGGGCGCCCGCGCGTCTCGCGCTTCTGACGGAGGGTCAGCAAGACGGTCATTATATCATCATCATCAGCATCATATTGCAGGACGTGTATTTCAATGCATTTAATGTGCATGGCACGAATAAAACCTGAAATGACAGATTCTGGAAGTCAACCTGCACTTTGCCTTCATCTGGGCATCTTCTCACATGGCACTGCAGTAGCCTTTTAAAAGATTTTGTTTTTGGTTTGTTTGCATTGTTGGAGCAACATTGACAACCTGTGAAACTGATCAGACTGTAGCCTACCTTAGCAGAGGTAGTTGTGAATTGTATTTTATTTTTCAGTATGCACACCCAAAATCTGATTATTTAAACATTGGGCAATTCAGAGTTTTTCAACTGAAGGGATGTATAACTATAGCTCTCACCAGCCTATTTTGCCCATATTTTGTATTATAAGAATATTTTTCTAAAGTACTTCCCTTATTCTCGCAAGTACATTGAATGAAGTTTCATATTATTTCGAGCTATCAAAGTGTCCTGTGTGTTCGCAAAGAAGCCGAGTGGACTTTTTCTTCTGAAGGACATTATAGAAGACTCTTTGGCCAGTTTCACTCTCCTTGAGAAGGTGTGGAAATATTTCTTTACTGAAGAAAATGACATAAATCACATGTTCACGCAAGAGAACGTGTGTTGCGATCTTTATTTTGAACATTAGAGCGACCACACTACTATGGCTAGTAGTGTCTCTGGAAAATCAGATAGTGAGGTTTCTACCAACATCCTTAGCGGCAGCTTGCAACAAAGGAAAAGACTTTCATCCATCTGTGACGCATGCAAGAGCAAAATGCAGCTGGTGGCGGACCTGCTCCTTCTGTCCAGCGAGACCAGGCCGGTGGTGAACTCCGACGGCCTGCCCATAGCAGAGACGTTCGAGAAATGTCGCGACACCTTGATCGCCCGAACCAAGGAGTTGTCTATTATTGTTCATGACATTCAGAGCCAGCTCAACATGGGGAAGTTTGTGGAGGTCGGGGACCGACTGATGGAGATGGGGGACCTGGTGGTCTCGCTGACTGAGTATTCGGCGCACGCCGCATATTTGGCGGCCGTGGAGATCCCGGGCTCGCAGGCTGCCGTTCCTGGCCTGGTGGACCGCTACAAAGTCACCCGCTGCCGCCACGAAGTGGAGCAGACATGCAATGTTCTACGCCTGACAGCTCTGGCGGACCTGACGCCGCAGCTGCTTCTGGAGGTGTCGCAGAACATCCTGAAGAACCTCACCACGCTCACGGATGCCTCCTCTCTGGCCAGTGATAAATCCAAGGACAAGTTCGCCAAGGAGCAGTTCAAAGCAAGCGTCAAGTGCATGAGCACAAGTGCCACGGCTCTGTTGGCGTGCATGCGTGAGCTAAAGGCCTGCCCCAGCGAGCTGACCCGCAACCGCTGCGTCCTCTTCAGCGGTCCGCTCGTGCAGGCTGTGCACGCCTTGGTGGGTTTCGCCACAGAGCCGCAGTTCCTTGGCAAAGCTGCCACCATCACCCCCGAGGGCAAGGGGGTGCAGACGGCCGTTCTGGGTGGTGCCATGAGCGTGGTGTCGGCCTGCGTGCTCCTGACCCAGGGCCTCAGGGATATTTCCCAGCATCCCGAGAGCAGCTCCCAGATGCCCGTCTACCGGGAGCGGCTGCGTAACTCTGCTTGCGCCGTCTCAGACGGATGCACACTCCTGTCTCAGGCACTAAGGGAACGATCCTCACCTAGAACTTTACCGCCAGTTAACTCTCATTCTGTGAATTAAATCTCCTCCCCGGCACTATATTTTTGAAGTACCAAAGAATCTAATCAGGTTTAACCCCACATAGTATGAGTTAGGGCTGGGCGATACATTGAATATTGGCAATATAATCTTTTAATGTTAAAAGTTTATCTTAGACAGAAAGCAGCTGCTTTCAAACGTTCCCATGCATATGTGCGTGAGTGTTCTGTAATCGGAATCAAATGTTTCTATTTGCAGTATGTTTAACATCGTTGAGCATTGAAGCCAATCACAGACATGCCAATGGCCAATCATAAGGAATCCACTCAATTTTTCATTCATCACAATCACATATTGTGTTCTACAAGAGGTTCATATAAATCAGTAAATAAATAAACTATTGTTGATTTTTGCAGTAAACAATTTGTATGTACTTTGTGACTAAACGTTCTGTCCAGAAGTCTTTCACAGAAAAAACAACAACAAAAAAACAGAATGGAAAAGTATTGATAAATCGAATAACAACAAAATTTAAAGAAAATAAAATAGCAAGGTTTGTTTTTTTTTATTTTTTTTAGCTCTACCGCCCAGCCCTAATATGAGTAAATGTAGTGTTTATCCATCTAAATTAACTTTTCGTGGCAGTCGGCTTTACTCAAGGTCACATTTATAGGTTTTTCTCATACTGGCTGTGATTGTGGAAAAGAGTAGCTTTTCCTAAAACTGACAGCTTTTCAGCAAATCCTCTAACGGTTGAGAGTTTGGCCAAACGTTGCCGTTACAACAGAAGCCTTAAAATGAAACTGAAAGTCTTTACCTCAGTGTTTAGCTGAATGGATGTCATTGAGATCTATAGAAATCATCATCATATTGTTCGTATTCCATGTGTGAATTTATAATGAGTTAAAGCTGCTGTGAGTGTGTGCCATAGGTTTTACACTATTTACAAGACTTACAATTATATTTTAATGTGCTGTTTTTTCCCCCCTTGCCCATCCCCTCATTTTTTATCATGCATGTACTGGAGTATTTATTTCAAATAATTAAAAATGTTGTTTCTCATAACTGTTATCGTGTGACATCTCAGTCTAAAAATTAAAATACTTGATTATTTTAAATCTATGAAAGAGGGCGAACGTTTTCACTGATGAACAAAATGTCAAAATATGTGCTCTGAGCAACTGAATGTGGTGAATGATGCATCCTAGCACTTTTAGTGAAAGAAACTAATATTTAGTAAAGCATTTGATTTGATCCCGGTGCCTTTGAAGAGCTCCTTTACGCTAAAGCTACCTTAACTAGTTCCTGATGTGTTCCTTTTGTTATCGTATTCCTTGATAAGCATCCTGCTACCTTCATCTGTGTTTGAAGTCAGGAATGTTTATCTCTGCCGCCACACAGCTGTTTATCCCACACATTTCCTGTACATGGAAAGCCATTGATTAGTCCATTAATGCAAGACTTACTAGTGCTTTTTACTTGATATCTCTGGTATAAGCAATAGGAAAATCTTTCTTCATGGTTTTTAAAGCCTAACTATAAATACAACAATCTGCTTTACAGTAAATCTCACTAAATGTTTTAATATAAAGTAAAATATCAAAAATCAACAACAACAAAAAAACATTTTATTTTATATTTTTTCTTGAAGAATTCTTATATTTTTATGTTTTAAAATTTTGCATTGTTTTATGACAATAGTGCACATAATGCAAAGCATACATTTTATATGATTAAGAATAGTAAATTATGTATAATTTTATTACATATATAGAATATAAAAGGACAGTCAAATCAATTATTTGTGATTAATCACACCTAACATAAAAGTTTGTGTTTATATATATATTGAAAGCACTAAGTAAATGATTGACATTTCTGAAATAGTAAAATACTAAAGAAACAACAAATTAAATGTGATGAAATATAATGAATCTCTCTCTCTCTCTCTCTCTCTCTCTCTCTCTCTCTCTCTCTCTAATATTATACACACACACACAATTTCCTCACATTATCACAGTTTATTCGCTATATTTTAGAAAATGGTACACTGTAAAAAATTATTTAGAAAAAAAGTTACCTGGTTGCCTTAAAATTTTGAGTTCATTGAAATTGAAATTTTGAGTTAATACAATGAACATTTTTTGAGATTCGACAACCTTTATTAAAAGATTATTAAAAGATTTTGTAAGCATATTGGGTAATAATGTGTGTTTCATTTCTGATGACACAGTGAAACATGCCAAATAGTGCTATTTTCATGATTTATCAAATTTTTTATGTGGTTCAGATACAATAATATTTAGAGTTTCTATATATTAAACAAATTTCTTTCATTGTATCAACTCAAATTTTTAATTTCAATAAACTCAAAATTTTAAGGCAACCAGGTTACTTACTTTTTTAAGTTAAACCAACAAAAAACAACCAATTTTTTTACAGTGTAATAAAATATGAGTTAAACTATGTCAAAACAAATGTATCTTGATAATGTCAGATAACTTTGATAGAAAGGTGTATGTGATGGATTACAATCAACCAATCAGCTGTTAAATTTAATAGCAATTTAGGTCAACCAATGACAAAGCAATGCTTAATTTAGTTCAGTCGTGGTGTAAAAGATCAGATTAGCAATTAAAGAAAAAAACACTTAAGCAAAACATGATCAGGTCAAAGTTTCTAAATAATTTTGGTCCCAAAATTTGTATCAAAAAACTGGTGATGCGTGAAGATTTTTTGGGTATAATATGTCACAGTTTACTTTATTTTGCTATCCTCACTTACATAAATGAACTATAGTGTCCTGCAACCACTAGTAAAAAATATATACCTGGTGTCTGAATAATTTTTTAATATATTTATTTATTTATTTTCCCTGAGGTGAAAAAGTGGGGGAAAAAACAACAACTCTTGGTGCGCAACAGGAAGCCAAATGACCTCTTCTATCAGGAGACACTTCCTTCACAGCACAAAATGTCGGAGAAATAATTTCAACCCAGGTTTCGCCCATTTCCTGCTAAAAGGAGAGAAGTGTAAGCTCTTCCATGTCCTATTATGCAAGTGGTTCCCGTCTTGTTCTGTGAGGGTCTGTCTTCTCCCCCAGTCACCCAGTATCCCGTTTCAGATTCATTATTATCAATGTAAACACCTCACCCTCAAAAGCAGGGAGACGTACAGACGATGTGGGAGAAAGGGATGTCTGGAATGTTCAAATCTAAAATGAAATGTGATTGACATGTTTAGGTATAAAAGGAGGGTTTTCTCTTAGAGATTGTATAATTTGTAGACAATTATAAATGTAAATAAATACATAGCACTAGAAGATGAAAGTGGTGCCAGGAAAAACTCACTGAAAAGTTATAACACCACTTCTCAACATGCTACAATTTGCATTGCTTTGGACAGAAACATCTGCTAAAGGAATAGATGTAAAGGTATTATTCATGCCGTAGCAGAAATGGTCCACAACCAGCAAAAATGTAATACTTAGGTTTAGGGCTTTGTTCAAATTTATTAATACAAACTCACACATTTGGCAAGTTTTGATGGAGACTGTGGATATTGGTCTAATCGGTCTAATTTCTGGTGACATTGACACCTTGTTACTCATTGGAGACCCAAAAAGATGCGCATGGTAAGAGTACAATGACACGGAGCTCATAATTTATGGAAAAACCTTATCAAATGGCAGACTGCCGTCTAACATGCTGCCTCAGTTATTGAAGGCCTAGTACATTTTAGGTGAATTTCTAGTCTACACACTTTATTCTGTAGCCCTTTTTCTGTTGTATCCTCTATTAAAACTAAAAAAAAAAAAGATAAAAATAAGATTTATGTATTTAAATTGCTTATAAAATTCCAATACAAACTTTATTTCCATCCATTTGAATTATACAACTAAAAAAAAAAAATCTATCTAATAAACTTAACTAATACAATGTGATGAGTATTTGTCAGTCCTAGATAAATGAAATGGGTAACAACAAAATATAACAACTCAAAAAATAATGGCATAGTTTATCATGGCATCTCTTTACATCTATTTGATTTTATATCATACAATCATTTTTTAAAAATGTATTTATTTATGTAAAAACATCAAATCAGAACAACTCGGTTTATTGTTAAAAAAAACTTTTTAAATTGATCACTAATAAAATATGGCTAATTTTTAGCAATAATCATTACTTAAAATGTATCAGATTTATTTGAAAAACTAATTGGATTTATTTATGATATATACCTGGTACATTGAAAACAGTCAGAAATCACACCTGTATGACTGACAAACCATTAACTGTATTAGTTTGTGTATTAAAACTGTAATCCAAATGGATGAATTTTTTTTATACAATTTAAATTTTTTAATTTTGTTTCCATTTGTTTTGATTTAATTGGCATAAACCTGCAATAGAGAGATTAAAGGCTATAGAATTTTGTAGGTTAGACCACTGAAATAGACAAGATTGAGAACAACTCTGTTACTCATTTAGATTGGTTTAGGTTTAGTGTGTCAAACAACAGCTGTGTTCTTGGTCAGAAGTGATGTCTCTTGGTAACCAAGGCCAAATGTCAGTCTAGTGTGATTTGATATGGATCGTATCATATATCACTCTGCTCACATAAAAGACACACCCAGGTCATTGTGCCAACATTTGCAAAGGGCAGATCAAGTTTCATTTCACTGAATCTGCATTAGAGTTGGTAAATATTAAAATGTATAAAGGTCCATAAATGTTTACGTGGCTTAGTATAGCAGTGACAGAGAATACTTTCACAGGTGATATATACTGATCAGGCATAACATTATGACCACTGACAGGTGAAGTTAATAACACTGATTATCTCTTCATCATGGCACCTGTTAGTGGGTGGGATATATTAGGCAGCAAGTGAACATTTTGTCCTCAAAGTCGATGTGTTAGAAGCGGGGTGAATGGGCAAGCGTACAGATTTGAACGAGTTTGACATGGGCCAAATTGGGATGGCTAGACCAGGGGTTTTCAAACTTTATGATGCCAAAGACCCCAAAATATGATGAACCTTTTATGATGTTCCCTTCCTAATATCCATATTTTTTATGTATGGAGAAAAACATTTTTAAGATAAATAGTGTGATAGAAATACAACATATTGTTACCAAACTTAAATCGGATATTAATGTTGAATATAAGAATAACATTTTCAATTAAAAATTATTTATATAAGCAACTTTCACAATAATTTTATTATGAACTGTGTTTTAAAAAACTGCCTTACAACCCCAGTGAGTAAAATAAAGGGGACTGTGAGAGAAACTCACTAGAAAGATACAAAGCAAACATATACAATTCTAGAAAGTATGTATATGGCAAGAAAGAAGAGAAACATTTAGAACTGAAACAGTCAGAACGTTTGGTAGACTTTGTCTTTTGATTCTGAAATTTTCAGGGGACCCCTTAGAACCTTTTGAAAGGGCCCGTTTTGAAAACAGTTTGAAAACCCTATTCTAGGCGACTGGGTCATAGCATCTAAAAAACTGCAGCTCTTGTGGGGTGTTCCCAGTCTGCAGTGGTCAGTATCTATCAAAAGTGGTCCAGAGAAGGACCAATGGTGAACCGGCGTCAGGGTCATGGGCGGCCAAGGCTCATTGATGCACGTGGGGGGCAAAGGCTCTCCCGTGTGGTCTGATCAAACAGATGAGCTACTCTAGCTCAAATTGCTCATGAAGTTAATGCTGGTTCTGATAGAAAAGTGTCAGAATACACAGTGCATCATAGTTTTTTGTATGTATACATATATATATTTGTATGTATATGTATATATATGTATATATATATATATATCAGGGTTTTTCCTGGGTCAGAAATGGTCTTCGGTGGTGGCTGAGCAGTCATGGTCATCCACACACACGCATGCACGCGCACACACACACACCAACAGTAAAAGTACCTACCTGCGTGATCTGTGAGCCCAATACTCACAATAAATGTTAAATAAATGCCAATTTTTTTTTTTTTTGCTTTTTTTGCTCATCTAATTTTGATATCTCATTATGTATGATGTCTTGATGTTTGATCAGTTCATTAAAATGAATCGGTTCAAATGAGTCATTAGTTCGCGAATCGGACAAAAGCGGACGCATTATGTGTGAACCCAGACTGTTAAAACAATGCAAAAGATTGATCACAGAAAACACTTCATAAGGATATTTTTCAGTTTATTTGAAAGTATGGGTTATGTCAGCTGCGTGTGCAAAAGAGCTGCGTTCTTTGAGCATCCAGCAGTAATTCAGGGAAAATATTGTGCGATATATAACTCATCAAATAAGGCTTTGGCGGGACAAAAATTTGCTTTGGCGGCCGCCATATATATATATATATATATATATTAGACATGTGCCGATTTTCGATAATGCGATTTATCACGATAATGATTTATGCACGATATTGTTATCGTGGGCACTTTCAAATATCGTAAATAATAATTTATTAACAATTTATAATTTTTTAATAATGCATTCAAGAATACTTTGCCCATCAACCCTATAAATGCTCAACACCGCTGCATTCTGCGTCAAAGGGACACGCGCTCAGATATAAACAAGCCCAACGTGCGTTTGCACATGACTGAACCGGTAAAGGAGACGCGCTGCTGAAGTGCCGCTCAGTGACAGCAGAGGGCGCTGATGAACTGCAGAATGAAGCCGGTTACCCCGGAAACCCGCAAACAAACAAAAACCGTGTGTAGTTTTTAAAACATCCATTCGTTTTTGTAATCTCAGTGTTGTTCATCAAAGCACCAAATACTTAATACTTAAAGACTTAATAGGCTATTTATTTTCAAACTTAAACATTTTTATGTTTTAATCTGGACTACAACATGCCCTAATGATTAGAACTGTTCTAATTTTGTTATTGTTCAGTAAAACTTTGAGACATACGACTTCATTAGTTAACATGTTAATTCATTATAACTGACAATGAAAAATACTTATAAAGAATGAATCATTCTATGTTAATTTCTTAGTTACTGTTTAATAACATTAAAATCAAAATAACTTTTAATGGACCTAAGATAAAACTAACAATGATCAGTATTTCTTAACCAACATTACCAAAAACATTATACTTTCTGTACCAAATGTACTAATTAATCTTAGTTAATGCATTAAATAATGAGACCTTATTGTCATTTGTAAGCCTACCTGTTGTTCTTTATAGCCTAATTTTTTTTGCACTTTAATCTGTTTGAAAATTGTACTTTTACAGCTCTGAAAAAAATCAAGAGACCACATAACATTGATTTCTCAAGAGGGGTCTCTTAATTTCTTTCCAGAGCTGTATATATTTTTGGTGCATTATTGTATTTAAACATTCAGTTATTTTTGTTCTTACAAAAATAGTTCTCAAAGCTGTTATGCTATGGCAACACTTTTTTTTGCAACTTAATTCAATACCGTGATAATATCGTATACCGTGATAAAACTTCATCAATTAATCGCAACATGAAAAATTGATATCGGCACATGCCTAATATATATATATATATATATATATATATATATATATATATATATATATATATATATATATATATATATATATATATATATATATATATATATATATATATATATATGATCGGTGTATACTATACTTAATTACCACGCATAATATTTGGTAACATAGAACCAAATCGTTCAAAACACTGACTCATTCAGGAACGAAACATAACTGTATGTCATTATAAATAAGTCATCAAATTAGTCACTAAACTCGCTTAAAAATTAATTGAGGAACACTTAAACAGTAAATTGATGTAAAAATGTAAGTTACTCTACTGAACATTTTGTTAATTAAAATATTTTATAAATGTGATATAACTCACAATAGTTTTATATGAAATATTACACAAACAGTTCATCAGACCAAAATGCATTACATATACATTAGGTGCAGGTTTTCTGTAATGTTAATGTGAATCAGTGTCCTGTGCCATCTGTTAGTTTGACATCTGCCCTGAATATTCAGCGTAAACTACCCTAAAATCCTCCCAGCCTGAGAGGCAGGGAGTTTGGCAGGAATTCAAACAGAGTTGAAATTCCTCATCCTTCCCCTTTGGCTGACCTTGGACCAGTAGTTTTTTCACACTGCCCTCTCATACACCAACACCTCCATTTGACAACTAACTGCTATATTCCCCAGCATTATATTTCTCCAGATCATGTCTTACAGTAGATCGCTCTTACGGCTTTGTGTTTGTAAAGAATGCTCAGTGGAACAGTACAGTCAAACATTTTTACTCTCCAAAACCATCCTCAGCCTAGCAGATCCTGCCCAGGGCCTGTTATTGTCTCTGCTGAAGGACAGAAGGTTAGATGCCTCATCGAGGCGGTGCCTCAGTGTCCTAAAATAAAGCTGCACCACCTGGGAGGATGACAACAGAGAAACATTTCCTGACATTGTCTGTATGCCGTCATTGTCTAATGAAGCCTGGGAACAAAGTAATTTCGATGCTAGGGGCCAGACGTACTGCAAGCTGCTAAACGTACGATTATGACTTGAGGAAATACCCAGGCATTAAAAAAATCGAAGAGCTTGTCTGTAGCTTGAACTACAGTTATTATGAACTAAAAACATAAAAAAGTAATTACTTGACATATAATAAACAATAACTAAAAATAAAATGAAAAAGTTACTTTATTTATTTTAGCTATTAGCCAAAGCAGAATTTCTCAAGTTACTTAATGGATAAAACTTACTGAAACCTAATGAACAACAACTAAAGCCAAACATCATATATACAGTTTGGCTTTAGTTGTTGTTCATTAGGTTTTAAGTAATGAACTAAAAAAAGAATCTATTGAACGAACTTAATTCAATTTCGTGGAAAGTTTTCCTTAATTTAATTATGCGTTTACAACAAAATCGAATTGGTTTGAAATCATTTTTTGTAATCTTGTTGTATGAACTTAAAATCATTTAGTCAAAACTACAAAAAAATCATGTCATTCCAACTAGATAAAGTAGGATAAAGAGGGGTAGAACTGATGACCATATTTAGTCTATGGGAATTGTGTCACATGAATTTATTTTCTTTATTTCTATAAAAACAATCAGTCAACAACACTTGATCATTTGTTAACTGTAACATGCAAGTAATGACCAAGTAATGCATTTCTCATCATTGGCATTAGCACAGTCACAGCTCATCGAGAACAGCACAGCCTGACCACAAAGTCTACACTTCAAATAATGGTAACCTCAAAAAATCGACACAACATAACACAACTTTTAAATGTCAAATATAACATCAAACATTAACAGGTCTTTCCCATCACTAATAAACACATTAAACAGCACATTAACAGCACTCTCCTAATCCATCCCTATGCAAAGCATTCTGGGAACTAGAAATGCACTGCCCAGTTCAGTTAGCACAACATAAATGATTCATGTAGTCCCAATACCAATGGTCTAGGTTAACTTAACATTTTACAAATTTTAAATTAAAATGGCAATTAAGTAAAAATTGATTTGTGTTTTCTCAGCTTATTTTTTAAATAAACTGAGCAAACGGCTAGAATAATTTTTTGAATATACAAAAAAAACAAAAAAATTACAAAAACCATTCAAATTAAATTCCTATTGAAAGTTAAGCTTCCAAAGGGTGCTGAGAACTACTGCCGCGAGCGTGGACGCGTTTACCTCAGCTCTCATCAAGAGAGCTCTTACCTCAGCTCATTCAAGATGAGTGTAATCTGACTCCTGCTGCGTTTGTGACATTCACTCAGCGGGTAAACCACAATATAGTGAACAGACACAACAATTAAAAACTGAAAGTGTCTCTAACTGAACTGCTTTTATGAAGATGAACGCGGTGAGAAAGTGATCAGTGATTCAGTAGCGGTGGCTTTGGGAGAGGCCTCGTAGGGCAGCGAAGCATTCTGGGAATTGTTGTCTTTCATCCCCATGAGACAAAAATACATTTTTTCTGTCTTTTCTCAGTCTAGAAAGCACCGAATACAAAAATAATTTCACATTTCTACTATATTATGACCCAGTTTAAATACAGATTCATCTTCCCAGTGCTGAAGTACTCTTTTAAAAACCATTAAAACAGAAAATATAATTTAAAAAACAAAAACAACTAATAGCATATCAGTGGTGCTAAAAAAACACTGACGTGAACTTCTTGAACATTTTTCTTTATGACTTTTACTCAGGCACGCCTTTAAAATCATGTGATAGACCTTATGGGATCTGAGCACATGGTCTAAAGCGCATGGCACAAGTGCACTTAGGGCATGTTCGAATCCATCCGTTTAACGTGTCGGCTGCCAAGCGCATGGTCCAAAAAGGTTGTACCTAGTCTCTTTTTGAGTCATGGGTGTGTTTTGGGTGTAATGAACCAATCAGAGTCTTCCTTTAAAAGCCAGCTGCGCTTACACCATGGCGGCGGATTCGCTATTTACATGGCGGAATTTGTGAATGGAAAGACTGAACGCGTCTCCAGAGAGGAATCCTTTTATTTTTATATTTAAAAATGTTTGTGTGTGCTACTGCGCACCCCTGTATGTAGTAATAAGCAGAGTTTACGCATGTTGTGCACCTGCCTGTGGGCGCATATTACTAACGTGCCCTTTAAATAACACAAAATACTGTGCTATTGACTTTAGACCAGGTTTTTGTTGGTCAATGGCACAGTCGTTTAAGCAACGTGCCAACAATGCGCCATGTGAACACAACTCATTTTTAGAGTAGCACGTCCATGGGTGAACAGATGGGCACGGGTGTACGTGTTATTTCAACAACTTGGCACTGGACTTTGTTGTTTTTGTTTTAGTTTATGCGACATAGTCGCGCAAGGTGCTGCCACTTTACTTTTGTTTTGTTGTTTGTTTATTTTTGGATTAAAGTTTTAAAGGTTCCCGCCTCCGTCATCCCTGAGCCTTTAGACCTTGTTGTCTAC